>NC_056728.1:1228317982-1228492982 GCF_019279795.1 Protopterus annectens | reverse complement strand
ATTCCCCTATTCTCCACTGCCGAAATTCTCAACTCATTCTTAAATGTAAATAAATCCAAAGAACTATGCATTATAGTTATTTACATTCCCCCAGTCAATACTATACCTATTCTGGAAGATATACTTCCCTGGATCTCTAGCACAATCAATCAACAATGAAACCATCATACTGGTTGGATGATGTTAACATTAATTGGTTAAATGCTTAAAGTTTTGCACTAAATTCCCATCCTCTAACATTAACTTATTTAACTTCACTCAATTAATTACATCCCCAACCAGATTCAATGAAGGTAACAGTGAAGGTTCAATCCTAGACTGGATACTAGTCAGTGAGCCAAATAAAATCTCCTCATCAGGTATTCTCCCATATGGTCTAAATGATCACCCTGCTTGTGTGCTAAGAACATCCCCCTTCCTTCAAAAAGAACACCACTACAAACTAACTTTCGACAAAATACTAAACCATATAGACTGGAATATCCTAAAAAAAACATTGCCCTAGATGATACAGTCAACTACTTCTATACTAAATTTCTAGAAACCCTAAATAAACTGCCCTCCTGATTGAAAAGAACAAAATCTAATTATGTCCCAAGGTTAGCCAAATCTACAAAACAATTAATACTAAATAGAGATAAAATCTGAAAGAAATGGCTAAAAAACAAAAATCTATCCAACCTACAGAATTTCAGGCATCACCAGAATCAAGTTAAAGACAAGTAACAAAAGACAAAAATGAATCTTACCTAAAATTCCAATCCAGTAATTCGAGAAACCCCAAAAAATTCTGGACAGCCATTTTTTTCATTTAAACCCAGGCACAAAAACAATCCTACTCATTTTCCTGATAAAAGTCACCAAGAGATAGGAACATATTTAACACATTTCATTAGCACTACATCAAAAAGCATGACTAACTTCCCCCAACATCACGCTGACACAACTCCCACTACTCTATCAGCAACACCATCCCTCCTCACCCAACATTCTACCCCAATATGCTTTCCCAATTCTCCTCACTGTTCTACCCATCTAACACCGTCTTTCCCTCTAAAACCCATTCACATAACTACCATTAAAAGACTTCCCCTTATTTATTTATTTAACATTTGTTAACCGGGAAAGTCCAACTTTGAACAAAGTCAGTCTTCAGCAGGGGCCTGGGGAGAAATGCTCCAGATGCATGTCTTTGTAACGTGGGAGGAAACCGGACCACCCGGATGAAACCCACACGAACGCAGGGAACAGACTCCACACAGAAGGCACCCCAGCCAAGAATTGAACTGAGAACCTCTTGCTGTGAGGCTACAATGCTACCGCTGCACCACTGCACCATCCACTCCTCAAACTCAAACCTACCTCTAACACAGCTGATGACTTGCACATAGACTAGGTAAAACTTGCTGCTACTGCAATTGCTTACCCTGTCAGTATACTTATAAATAGATCCATTCTCAAACGCTATGTCCCTGAAACCTGGAAAATGGCATTTATTCTACCCCCCCCCCAACAGAGGCAGCAATCCCTCATATCTTTCCAAATGCTGTCCTATTGTTCTTTTTCTTGTCTCCAAGATTCTAGAGAAATGTATACAAGTGTAACTTCAGTTTCTCAATAATAAGCAGATTCTATCACCAACACAGCATGGCTTTAGACCAGGTCACAGCAAAATGACTGCTTTGATTTTTTTTCATGGACATAGTCAACAAAGCTAGAGACTATGGCAAAACAGTATCTTACCTATATCTATATCTTTCAAAAGCTTTTGAAACAATTTCTCATCCTTTTCTCCTAAATCAGCTATCTCAAACTGGACTCTCCCCATCTTCTCTTAATTGGTTCACAAGCTATCTATCAGACAGACAAGAGGCAGTTAAATGGAACTCCTCCCTCTCTTCTTATCTCGTCAATTCTAACGGTGTACCCCAGGGCTCTGAACACGGGTCCCTCTTATTTAGTATCTTTATTAATAACTTACACTACTAATTGAATCAGGGTGTTCTTATTCAATGCGCAGATGATTCAACTCTAATTTGTTCTGCCGACCTCCAACATATTACTTAGCTGGTCTTTCCTTCACAAAAAACTGGCTTAGTAAAAATCATCTGCTACTCAACCCAATAAAACTAAAAACTCTTAAAGACCAATTTATGATACTCTGTCAGATCAAAACACCAACTGAAGTAGTTTCCTACACTAAGTAACTTAGAGTAAGAAAAGATGAACAACAAAAATCCGGCCTACATATTCAGCACATTAACAATACTCACCAAAAATATGGCATGTTGTATAGGCACAAACACTTTCTTAGCCCTTCTAGTAAAAAAAACCCTTGCTGTCACATATCTACTGCCTTTACTCACCTATGGTGCTCCATTAGGCACTAATTTATTATCTACCCTCAACATTTGAAACATGTTACAGCAAAGTCACTAGGTTTGCCATGAATGCCTTATATTCCACCTACCACTGTACAGCATTAAACTCTTAAATGGCTGCAACTACCACACTCTCTCTCCTACATGCATCTAACAGCTGCACATAAAATAGTACATAAACCTTCTGAATGTCCCTCCCTCACCTAACTATTCACCAAGTACGTACCCAAAAGGTCTCTTAAATCCAAAAATCAACATCTTCTACAGGTACACAAACCAAGCCTACCTGCAGGCCAGCTTTTATACTCTTGCTTGGTAGCTAGAACCTGGAATGTTCTTCTTTTAACAATTAGATCCAACCACGACTTTGCATCTTTAAAGGCTTCCTTACATAATTACTTTTCTTCTATATGGAACTACGATTGCATCAAACCTCCATTTTAAAAGTCCTGACCACTCCTGTCCACTATTTCCAGATTCATCTACTCACTACTCAATTTACTTCTAGTTTTTCCTCTGTATGTAATATCTGGTCATAAAATTACCTGCAACAGGTGAAGCTTCATCACTAGTTCTGATCCTCACACTGAAAATTTAGCTAGTTTTAATCTTTATAAATTGACCTATATCTCAGTCTTATCTTTATTGGATTGAGAGGCTGGGCTGTGGAGGAACAGTTGCTGTAAACTGCCAGTGGTGGTTGCCTCACTGCTTAGCCCCCCCTTATCCCCCCCCCCCCATTAGCTGACAGTGACCTCTTGATGGACTGCCAGGTCAGGATGACATGTGAGTTTTGTTTCAGGCAGTTTATGTATGTGCTGGGAGTTAACCCTTGCTTTTTTGGTTTTATGGTAGGTCTGACGATGCTTAGGGTTACGCACCTGGCTTCTATCTGGTAGCCGGAATGAGCCTGGTAACACCAGTCAGCTGGGGTAGTCACTGTGTGTTATATTTACTTAATCTTCATGTTCAGCACTGTTCTTTTGGACACTGCTTGTTTGTTACCTGCTTATAAATAAAATGGTTGCAAAGCCATTACTGTTATCATCGCTTACTCAGGTCTGATGGACCAAGGAAGTGCATCAACTAAGACTATGTACAGCAGCAAATTCCTCTACGTCTTGTGAATGCACTCTCTCTCTCTCTTTTCTCAGTCTTGTGAATGCACTCTCTCTCTCTCTTTTCTCAGTCTTGTGAATGCACTCTCTCTCTCTCTTTTCTCAGTCTTGTGAATGCACTCTCTCTCTCTCTTTTCTCAGTCTTGTGAATGCACTCTCTCTCTCTCTTTTCTCAGTCTTGTGAATGCACTCTCTTTCGTTCTTTTCTTAGTCTTGTGAATGCACTCTCTCTCTCTTTTCTCAGTCTTGTGAATGCTCTCTCTCTTTTCTCAGTCTTGTGGAATGCACTCTCTCTCTCTTTTCTCAGTCTTGTGAATGCACTCTCTCTCTCTCTTTTCTCCAGTCTTGTGAATGCACTCTCTCTCTCTTTTCTCAGTCTTGTGAATGCACTCTCTCTCTCTCTTTTCTCAGTCGAATGCACTCTCTCTCTCTCTTTTCTCAGTCTTGTGAATGCACTCTCTCTCTCTTTTCTCAGTCTTGTGAATGCACTCTCTCTCTTTTCTCAGTCTTGTGAATGCACTCTCTCTCTCTCTTTTCTCAGTCTTGTGAATGCACTCTCTCTCTCTCTTTTCTCAGTCTTGTGAATGCACTCTCTCTCTCTTTTCTCAGTCTTGTGAATGCACTCTCTCTCTTTTCTCAGTCTTGTGAATGCACTCTCTCTCTTTTCTCAGTCTTGTGAATGCACTCTCTCTCTTTTCTCAGTCTTGTGAATGCACTCTCTCTCTCTTTTCTCAGTCTTGTGAATGCACTCTCTCTCTCTTTTCTCAGTCTTGTGAATGCACTCTCTCTCTCTCTTTTCTCAGTCTTGTGAATGCACTCTCTCTCTCTTTTCTCAGTCTTGTGAATGCACTCTCTCTCTCTCTTTTCTCAGTCTTGTGAATGCACTCTCTCTCTCTCTTTTCTCAGTCTTGTGAATGCACTCTCTCTCTTTTCTCAGTCTTGTGAATGCACTCTCTCTCTCTTTTCTCAGTCTTGTGAATGCACTCTCCCTCTTTTCTCCCTTTTTGTCTGGTTACTTGATATATTATGTTGGGAGATGAAATGTAATTTCATTAATCATCATATTTTTTTTCTAAAACCAACTAATATATCCCTATAAGTTGCAATTGTAAGAATCTATGCAATGGCATATCAGGGACTTTGTAACTGTTTTTTTTTTCCACTTGATTTAAAGCAAAATTAATAAAGTGATACAAAGGTACAACATTTATCAAAATGCATGAAATGGAGTTCCTTTTGAGCAAGGTCTTAGCTGTGCACAGCACAGACATCGATGTTTCATACCGAGAGAAGGGCCCCGAGTGCTGCATTTTGAGATTTAGACTCTGCATTGAGCAGCATTACCCTAGTTTTTTCCTTTTTGTGTTCTAGGGTGGTAGGTTTTAGAATTTGAGCCCTTGCCTAAAAAAGGCACCATGGGGGTGGCAAGAGCCTTTTGCCAATATCCGAATCCCAGGGGGTGACAGGTGTTTCCCGTCAGCCCCTTGTAAAAGCAGCTGCTGGTTTGTCCAGCATGTCATCCCAGGCAGACAGATATCTGATCCCTGAATGACACCCAGTGTTTAAGCTTCAATTGTTGGGAAGCTGATCATCTTATCTCTGTATTGTGGCATCATTCTTGGTGAAGGTAGGATACTGCTCAAGGTCAGGGTCATACCTGCCTGGGCTACAGAAGCAGTCAGAGAGCTCCTCAATGTCTCTTTCTCATGTAGTCCTATGAGGCACGCCTCAGGTCGCTTACACTCAGCGTTGACAATGACTGGAGTCATATTTGTACCTGCTGCTGAGAGACCTGAGTGCTTGCTTATGTGGGCTTTGATTCTCAGCGCCTGGCTATTGCAGCTTACTGTGACCTTCTCCTTACTCAGTTCTGGAGGAGCTGGACGCCAGTGTGTCTGACTCATGGAGTCACCCAATGACTAGTGTGTCTGGTGCATTGTGTTTGGCTCCAAGGGCTGTGGGACTGTTTGACACTCTGACTGTGGAGGTCTATGTGTTGTGTGTGTGTTGTGTTCTGAGGTGGTGGTTGTTTGGGTAGTCTGCTTTGGTGGCCTCTGCTGTTTTGGTAGATTTTTTGATCAGAGCCTGAGTATGTCTTTGTGTGTTTATGTGTATGGGATTTGAGGTTGGTAATGGTAACTATGTGAGACTGGGTCTATAGTGTGTGTGTGTGGTAACCTTCTCCTCCTGGACTGGTCTTGCCAGTCCTGTGTTGAGAGAGCTCAGCCTCCAGTTTGGCCGTATAGTTGCATCCCCTCGCATGTATTTGTGTTTTGTGGGAGGAGGGAGAGGGTTACTCAGGTACATGAGGTAATTGTAACATTGCCTCAGTATTCCAGGTTCACCAGCTGCTATGAGAGGACACTCAGCAACTGATCCTCGACATGCTAGGAAGGATAGACAAAACCTTTAAAAAAAGATTCAGGGGACGGGTGACCGAGAAATGGGGGTTACCTTTTGGGGTACTATCTATGACAAGAGTGCCGATCAAGGTAATAAGTACTCGTAGGAGCAAGTGCTAGGTTTAACAGATAAGAATAGTCTGGTTTGAGTCAAGTGGAGATGATCTTTTTAGTTGGCAGGGATAAGCTGATTAGATCAGTAGTGCGTTCGAGGGAAGGTAGTTTTAAGGGAAAATTTGAAGAGTGGACTTTAGGTAGCCCGAATAGTTTAAACCTGCCTAACCGGCGCTGCCCTAGTGTGCAACAGTGGTAGCCGGAATGAGCCTGGTAACACCAGTCAGCTGGGGTAGTCACTGTGTGTTACATTTACTTAATCTTCATGTTCAGCACTGTTTTTTTGGGACACTGCTTGTTTGTTATCTGCTTATAACTAAAATGGTTGCAAAGCCATTACTGTTATCATTGCTTACTCAGCTCTGATGGCCCAAGGAAGTGCATCAACAAAGACTACATTAGCCTATGTACAGCAGCAGATTCCTCTACAGTCTTGTGAATGCACTCTCTCTCTCTCTTTTCTCAGTCTTGTGAATGCACTCTCTCTCTCTCTTTTCTCAGTCTTGTGAATGCACTCTCTCTCTCTTTTCTCAGTCTTGTGAATGCACTCTCTCTCTCTCTTTTCTCAGTCTTGTGAATGCACTCTCTCTCTCTCTTTTCTCAGTCTTGTGAATGCACTCTCTCTCTCTTTTCTCAGTCTTGTGAATGCACTCTCTCTCTCTTTTCTCAGTCTTGTGAATGCACTCTCTCTCTCTTTTCTCAGTCTTGTGAATGCACTCTCTCTCTCTTTTCTCAGTCTTGTGAATGCACTCTCTCTCTCTCTTTTCTCAGTCTTGTGAATGCACTCTCTCTCTCTTTTCTCAGTCTTGTGAATGCACTCTCTCTCTCTCTTTTCTCAGTCTTGTGAATGCACTCTCTCTCTCTTTTCTCAGTCTTGTGAATGCACTCTCTCTCTCTTTTCTCAGTCTTGTGAATGCACTCTCTCTCTCTTTTCTCAGTCTTGTGAATGCACTCTCTCTCTCTCTTTTCTCAGTCTTGTGAATGCACTCTCTCTCTCTCTTTTCTCAGTCTTGTGAATGCACTCTCCCTCTTTTCTCAGTCTTGTGAATGCACTCTCTCTCTCTCTTTCTCAGTCTTGTGAATGCACTCTCTCTCTCTTCTCTCAGTCTTGTGAATGCACTCTCTCTCTCTCTTTTCTCAGTCTTGTGAATGCACTCTCTCTCTCTCTTTTCTCAGTCTTGTGAATGCACTCTCTCTCTCTCTTTTCTCAGTCTTGTGAATGCACTCTCCCTCTTTTCTCAGTCTTGTGAATGCACTCTCTCTCTCTTTTCTCAGTCTTGTGAATGCACTCTCTCTCTCTCTTTTCTCAGTCTTGTGAATGCACTCTCTCTCTCTCTTTTCTCAGTCTTGTGAATGCACTCTCTCTCTCTTCTCAGTCTTGTGAATGCACTCTCTCTCTCTCTTTTCTCAGTCTTGTGAATGCACTCTCTCTCTCTCTCTCTCTCTTCTCCTTTTTTGTCTGGTTACTTGATATATTATGTTGGGAGATGAAATGTAATTTCATTAATCATCATATTTTTTTTCTAAAACCAACTAGCATATCCCTATAATTTGCAATTGTAAGAATCTATACAATGGCATATCAGGGACTGTGTAACTGTTTTTTTTTTTCCACTTGATTTAAAGCAAAATTAATAAAGTGATACAAAGGTACAGCACTCATCAAAATGCATGTAAGATCGGGTCCTGTTTGAGAAGTCAGCTTGCATTCTTGTCAGATACTAATATAACAGAGTAAACTAAAAAGCACCTTTGTGCCATTTTATTAATTTTCTGTATTTCTTCTGTAAAAAACAATTCAAGTACTCCTTCAAGTGATGTTTACATAATATATCAAGATTATGTTACCTGTTTGCCCAAGTTTAAGTAGTCACAGGTGTCAAGGTGTAACTCCTGAAAATGAATGGCTATTCTCCTCATATTTTCATATGGCAGCATTGTCTTCCTAAAGGAACATATCTGGGGTGCCCCAGTCAGCAAGGAAGGAATGAGTGCTGAAGCATGTGAAAAAAGAAAGCAACTGGTCACTGTATGCTGATACAGTTGTAGCTTATTTGGAAGCCGCATAATTTATAACTTACAAGGTGGTCAGTGTCACGATACAGTGCCCACACCCATGCTGTAGAGATTGCATGTCAGATACTGTTGTAATGTAAAGCGTTACACAGCCTCTTTACTTAAATATATCAGCTCCATAGCAACCCAACTTATGTCTGTAAATGCTTCTTGCATGTACTGTGATGCTGCAGTAAAACAAACACAAAAACATTCAAGGATTGTTAAATCCAGGTAGTTGGAACTGGGCAGAATACATGTGATGGGACGGTTTTCATCAAATAGTAGAGGTTCTAAAAGCTTGGGTACTTTCACAACCTATGCAGTTCGATAACAGTATCACATTCTCTGTACATTACTTTAATATTTATGATACAGAAAATATAGCAGTTTCTTACACTGACTGAAGAGATGTACAATGATCATGTAATACCACACTTTACATTATGTCAGGATTACTCTAATGCACGTAATCAGTTATGTGATAATTTGCTAAGCCTTAAGCTTACCTAGCTGCCTACTGTGTCAAAACAAGAGACAAAGGCATTTAAAACACAATAGAATGAGAAACACTGTTAATTACTTTCATGTTATCAAGAATAGAGATGGAAACTTGAAAACAATCAAAGTAACTATCTTTAAATGTTGGCCATATTTAGTATTACAGACTATTATTTGAGTCTTTTATGATCTAAATGTGCAGCACATTTATGTGTTCCTATTAGTATGACAGTCGCATTTTGTCTAATGCGTTTTCGTCGACACATGTAGAGCGAACAGGCAAAACAGCGAAGTGACTGTTCAGCGAATTCTTTCCCTGGGAAAGAAGTCGTTTGACCGCTTCGTTGTTTTGCCGTGTTCTGAAGTGTAGTGTGGTCCCTTGTCCGGTATAGCTCCCGAGCGTTATTGTGCAACAGTTACTAACCTTAGGGTGCGGGTTAAGGTAAGTGCATATGCATGAAAGTGTTTACTGTTTTTTTATTTTGTGTTAGATGTATGGTTGCATTACATGTGTATGTGTTTTCAGCTGTTTACTTTTGTTTTGGGGGGGGTATAATTTGGGTTAAGGTAAGTGTGTATGTGTTTGGAACTGTTTATGTAAATGTGTGAGAGTTACTGACCTTAGGGTTAGGGTGCGGGTTAAGGTAAGTGCATATGGTTTAAAATGTTTACTGTTTTTTTTTTTTAATTAAATGTATGGTTGGGTTATGTGCATATGTGTATTTAGTTGTCTACTGGTTTTTGGGGGGTATAATTAGGATTAGGGTATGTGTGTATGTGTTTGGAAGTGTTTAATGTTTTTTTTTTGGGGTGGGGGTTGGAACAGCGATTTCTTTCCCTAGGAAAGAAATCACTGTTCTGTGGTATTGACATTTTCAGCTTTGTCTGAAAATATGTCAATGAAACATCATTTGCTGTTTTTAGCATTTGATGTTTCAGTATAGACCCCACATTTATATATATGTAGCACCTTATTCTGCTGGAAGGAAATGTAATGAAGTATTTGAGGAGAAATGATTTCAAACAAGTCTTATAAGGGAAAACAACTACATGCTAAACCTTTCTAAGGTGATAGACACAGACTGATCAGTCAGAATTAGCTGTCATAACACTGCTTCTGGTTTTAATGAATATGGAAAGTCTTCATTTGGATAAAAACATAACACAACAGCAATGGCTTCTAATGCTCTCATTAAAAATGCATTTGGAACAAATGCTGCTGTGTTCATATGGACAGAGCAATCGTTATCATTTATATCTCTTAAAAGCAGGTACAACTTTTGAAGACACATCAGTACTGAAGCTGCATTGTCAGACTTTTCTAGACAAAACTGCCCTTTACATGAGTAACTATGCTCTTTGGTTTAAAATAACCCAAATGACAAAGAGTAAAGAAAAGGCATCCTACCAAGATCCCTAAGCGCACTCCTATTGCTATATAAACCTGCATAATGCATCTCATTGGTATTCAACATGTCTTCATGAATGGACATGTCTGTACATCATTTTCTTAAGAATTAAACTGCAATTGCAGAAAGGATATATTCAACATTCTCTTAGATATGAAGACTGTCTTTTTGTTACTGAATATCAAGGTGAACTGAATAACTTTTACTTACACTGCTCTGTGGAGTATATAACTGTAAAAAATGACTATGAAATGTATGGCAGCTCATATTCAATGCATTATTTTATTTAGTACTTTAGCTATTTAAGTTATACCTGCATTCTCTACTTAACTTGAGTGCTCTTCTGCAACACACCTTACTAAGTTATGGACATGCAAGATATTCTTATGTTATAAAAGCACATACCATCTGTAAAGAAAATGGTTACTTGTAGAAAGCAAATATTGCACTATTATAAAACTAAAACATCATACATCTCAAATATAAAACCATTTCCATTAAAAATACACACTGACTGTCCTTTACAAGTAATCATTTTTTGATGTTGCCTCATGTCTCAACAGGTATAGCTTAGATTTTCTGCTTTATCTAATTCTGTATTTACCTGGTACCTCTTTTTGAAACTCACGTTTTTTTTTCTCTTAATATACCTTTTCTTTCCCTAAATCAACAAAGATGAAGAAAGCAGATAAATTAGGAATTAGCACCCTGCATACCACTCTTATAAATTGCACTGTTAACGTACTCACATTCTTTGACCAATCTTGTGAACCACTACAGAATAGCTTGTGCAGCTGTACCAGAACTAAAATGATGTAACACGGATAACAATGGGGCATGGTGAATAAATTCAGTTCTGAATAATGCAATAAAGAAACAAAAAGCTAAAAATGGTGCAAATATTCCAAACAGACTCAATCAAATATGAGAAATAAAAACTGGAAAAAAGCAAAAGGTAAAGACACTCAAGGACAAATAAAAAAACGCATTCTCCAGCTTCACCTGCCTGACAATTCTTGCAGACTTCATCAGAAGGCAGACTGATTAGCAGCAACAGATGATATACTAAGTGCAACAGACATCACATGACTGAAAAAACTACCGAAGAAAAAGCTATTACAACTTTCTATTACCTATGAAATGTGAGAATGTTGTTACAATACTATACTATTACATACTTTTACTTATAAGTAAAAAAAAAAGTAGTTGTCATGCTTGCAAGAAAAGTTGTGTTTTAGCAACAAGGGTTATGTGTTATTTATGTTGTCAACATTCTAATGCAAAATCTCTATCACTTCCTGTTATATAGTCTGACATGCAATCTAGCACACAGAACAGATTGATTTGTTGTCAGAAGAAGTTAGGCAGGTAGTCCAATTTTATTGGACGTCGTTATTTAAATATAAAGATTTGATGGACATTTTTTCAAGAAATATCACTTTTTATCTTAAAGATATGCTGGTACATGCCAGATTTCTTACCCCCAAGGTAAATTTAAATAATAATATGAATTTAATGGGAACTTACCCATGTGGGAAGTGTATTTCATGTGAATATGTAAGTAATGGTAAAAGTTTTAAACCTATTGGGAGATTTTCATGTAACACAGAAATAGTTATATACGCATTGAAATGTCTGTGTGGATTGTTTTATATAGTGGAGAGTAAACGTGCCTTTAAGGTTAGGCTGCAGGAACACGTAAGGGACATTAGAAATGTAAAAATGGAAAGCCCTCTTGCAATGCATTTTAAAGACCATCATAATAGTAACCTGAAGGGTTTGTTAGCTACTATTTTAGAGCACATTGTTATGGATAAAAATGATGAAATAGTTAAAAAGAAGCTTTTATATAAAGAAACAGTTTTTATACTAAAATATGGTACGATGACACCTAGTGGTATTAATGTTTAATGTAATTGGAAAGTTTTTTTGTAATTAATTGTTTAATTGTTTAATAGATATTTTATAGTATAAATATGTGTCTTGAAGTTTTGATAGTATTCTCCTTGAAGGCGTAAGCTGAAGCGCTACAGACTATCGAATAAACATGTTGGATCCTGGTTTTGTCGTTTTACTTGGACTTGTTTTTTATTTTACTTTGGTTGTTTTATAGTATGTGTTATTTATGTTGTCAACATTCTAATGCAAAATCTCTATCACTTCTTGTTATATAGTTTGACATGCAATCAAGCACACAGAACACAAACTTTTTGAAACTGATGCCTTTGCAAAGTTTGTATAAATAAAGCACAAAACAGTTTAATGTTTAATAGTATGGACAAGTTTGTATATCTGATTCCTTACTTTCCTATCAAGATTTGTCAACATACAATAAATTACATGATGTACAAATGGCAGTATAGTCTACAAACTCTGCACTACATTTAAACATATCCAAAAGTTTACAAGACAAGCCTGCTTTGGCATAGCAAACACAATAAACATGAGACATTAAACCAAGGACCCATCTGAGATGGTGGTTTGCCAGGTTTGATGTAAAAGAACCCATGGCACCTATGAAAAAAGAGTATGTGAAATTCCCTAATGTCCTGGTCGTATCTCCCCTACTAGTATAAATACCACCTCTGGTCTCCCCTGAAAAGGGATCACTGGCCTAGTGGGACTAACCAGTTCAATAAAGAATAAATAAAAATTAGTCTTTGAATACACAGAATGCATACATCAAGAACATAAAATAGTTGCTGATATTTTTTTTGTAACTAACATACTTACAGAAACTACTTATACTAAAATCTTTACAAATTAAGTTAGTACTGATTTCATTGATCCCACAATAAAAAAGTGTTACTATTAATAAATTGCAAAACATCTGCCAATTCTTGGGTACTTTGTACCATATCAAAAAGATATCATCGATAAAGTGACAAAGGAAAAACATTTCCAAGCACATTCATTGTTGTAGAAGTTTTTTTTTTAATCTTCAGTAGCCCATCACCCAAGCTGACAAAACTGATTACCATGATGGCACTCATGGAGATACCCAATGCAGTTAGAAAAATTGGTCTTAAAAATCTATATTTTCCAAGAACTAATAAGTGCACTCTGTGACCAGCATCACTTCTCTCATATCATATTGGTTGTCTTCTAACAACATAAATTGCACCCATTCTGTTCCAACATCATGTGGGATCACTGTATATAAAGACTTTATATCATGGGCCTGATTCCAAAAGGCTTGGTTTTAGTGTAAGTAACTTACTCTAGTAAGTAACTTACACTGAGAACAGGTATTTTGTAATTTAGGCCCCAGCATAAACCTGTTTATACATAAGCCTTACACTGAAGTAACTAACTTACATTGAATGCAAGTCATTTGGAATCAGGGCAGGCTTACACTGAAGTAACTCACTTACATCTAGAGCAAGTCTTTCAGAATTGGGGCAGTCATACACAAGAGTAAAAGTCACTTACACTGAGAAAAACGCTTGTGGAATCTGGCCCCATGGGTCAACATCTTCAATATGTAAAGAAGTCAACTTCAAAACAAACTGAACTGAATCTGTAAGAAATGCTGAATGCTTATTTATTAACTCCTGGAAACTTTGTCTAAAATCAAAAAGACAAAATATTGTTTAGAACCTCTTGCAGAAACAGTATGGCAGAATGGAATATAAATACCATCTTTATGGACTCCAGGGATCCCTGAAATGCCTACATTATTTGGCTTTAAGACTAAAAAAAAAAAAAATTGTATGACGTATCTATTAATATTCAGTTTATGAAGGCAAAAGTCTATATGCCTGTTACCCCAGAAAAATCATATTTTGATCAGCTTTTCTACAAAAGTCAATTACTCCATCTTACCCTTATGAACTTCCAGTTTCGGAATGAAATTCCTGAGACTCTCTCTCTCCAAGCTGCTTCCTTTTATATTACTATAACTCATAAATCATTGGCTTACCTGGCTAATATGGATCTATGTCAGATGATCCACTTTTCAGTAACTCCCCAAAAAAATCAAAGAGACCACATGATTGAGTTTTACAAAAACTCAAATATAAAAAAAAAAAAAAAAAAAAACCACTAAAATCTACTTTATGTATTTACAGGGGGGAAGGGGGGAAGTGACCCCTGCACCCATTATGTGGGGGGAATGTGCCCCCAACACCTTGGAAGTTATATATACCAAATCTGAGATCACACTACAGTGAAGAAAAGGGTACATTTCTCAATTCTCGCTGTATGGTGATCTTCATTCAAAAGTTTTGAGTTTTCAAAAACATGTTCATATGGTCTCGACCATATGAAGTTTGAGTTTCTGAAAACTCAACCAACTGATAGGGATCGGGCTAACACATATTGCCTCTATGAATAAGTTTTGGAGAATGTTCACACACACTATACTGCAGCGCACATTTTATAGACAACTTGTTACAATATATACATATATATATATATATATATATATATATATATATATATATATATATATATACACCAAAATACTGACAGAAAAAAATGGAAAAATGTCAACCACAAAAGGTCAACAACACAAACATTGACAGTCAACTATGCATGCATAAGGAAAATCTTTTGTCACATGTAAACAATTTAGTATTTTATAAATATTATTTAATATATAATGACTTCCTCATATCCAATATTTTATTTCTGTTTTTTATATAAAACTATATATATAAAATATATATATTATATATATAACTCTCACATCTCTATAAATGTATATCTTCATTATCATTATATATGATTCTTGCGCAGTATAAAATTGACTTTGTAGGAAAGTAATACCGGAGTCTTGAATAATACGTTACACTAACTGCACAGGCAGCTAACAATAATATTTATCATATAACTTGATATATTTTTAGGCAGTACTGTAAATGCCTTAGTATTATTCCATTAATTAGGCAGTACTGTAAATACTAATGTCTTTTGGCTTTTCCTGGTTAGGGGTCGCCACAGCAGAACTCCAGTCCGCTAATGATTGGCCGTGGATTGTTTACGGTGCTGAGTTGCCAGCCCGATGCGACCATGGGGAGGACATGCAGACTCCACACAGGAGGCACTCCAGCCGAGAATTGAATGGGAGAACCTCTTGCTGTGAGGCGACAACACTAACTGCTGCACCACCACGGCTTCAGGCAGTACTGTAAATACCTTAGTATTATTCCATTAATCAGGCAGTACTGTAAATACCTTAGTATTATTCCATTAATCAGGCAGTACTGTAAATACCTTAGTATTATTCCATTAATCAGGCAGTACTGTAAATACCTTAGTATTATTCCATTAATCAGGCAGTACTGTAAATACCTTAGTATTATTCCATTAATCAGGCAGTACTGTAAATACCTTAGTAATATTCCATTAATCAGGCAGTACTGTAAATACCTTAGTATTATTCCATTAATCAGGCAGTACTGTAAATACCTCTGTGTCTCATTGCACAGTTGAGTCTTTTTGGCTATAGCACTATGACATAAGGTATGACACATATGCCATCTCCGAATGAGACACCTGGCACATGTTGTATCTTGACAAATGTCAATAGGCATAATCATCATCATGACTACATCAGAATGCGTGATAATGCATAACATGCCCTATGAGCAGATAATGTCACAGCATGTGTGACGATGTACATTTAGAATGGGACACTGCTGTGGTCTAATCACTGCCCTTTTCAAATGATACAAGAATAGGTAATAAAACTGTTCCATTATAACGATTACCTTGGTGTGGGCTAGTTAGTATAATTAACTCAACTGTAGTTACTGAACAAAGGCTGTACATTCATTCTATGCCTAAATAATGCAATATGCTTATCCATTTGTAAACTTTTCATTACGTCATCAGTGTGCATCTGCTTAAGATAAATATCTGGATTTTGTCTAAAACAGGAGCATTATGGATCCGAAGATTAACGCAGTCAACATGCTTTATATAAGTAAAATAATAACATACATACATACATTTCTAAATACATACCTACATGCATACATTTGTGCATACGTGAATGACGACATCACTATAAAAAGATTATGATGATGGATGTTTACTTATATAGCATAAGCAACCTGCACAAATGTTTTGATTTTTGTAACTGAAGACGCAGTAATAGTGCTGAAGTACCATGGCTGCTACCTGGTACTCAGCCTGGCATCAAGGTTCTGAGAAATGCTTGATCACATGCCGGACAATTAACAATATGTCCTCTTACATTAGTTTTTTTTTTTTTTTTTTTTTTTCGCCATGCTGTATTTTCATCCAAATGCAAAAATATTGTTGAGAAATTAATTTTTCTAAATTATACTTGTATTGCTGAATATTAAACATTTCTGAACACTTCTGTAGTCAAATACTTACTATGGAATTTATATGAAAACATATTACTGAGAGGGAAAGAGAGAGAGAGAGAGAGAGAACATTGCTGTTTGAGATGTTTCTTCAACTTGGTTTATGGACTCCACACTTTTTGTGTGGAGTCTGCATTTCCTTAATGTGTTCCTGCAAATTTTCGGAGAAATGCACAGTTTCTGCCAACATCCCCAATTCCTCAATTCCTTAATGTGTTCCTGCAAATTTTCAGAGAAATGCACAGTTTCTGCCAACATCCCCCACATTTGAAAAAGGTATTGCTTGGGGAAACAGGCAATGCTTCAAATCGGTGTGTGCGTGGGTGTGCATAAGTGTGTGCGACAGTGTACATGGGTGAGTGCATGTATGTGTGCCCACGTGCATGTGTGTGTGTGCTTGCTTATATTTGTGAGTCTACTGGTATCCTATAAAGCACTGCACCCTGTCCAAGATTCTTTTCTGCCTTATCTCTTCAGCTTGCTGAGATAATCTATGCCTTTCTCTGATCCCTAATTTTATAAAGGAGGTACTAAAAAGGATTATTGGATGGAATCTTTGCATTCAGTTTCTAATAAAACAGATTAAAGAAATTCAACTGATAAACTAAAGCACAAAGATAACTTAATGGATAAAGACAAGCAGATGTAGGTTTTGTCTGCATGCAGAGTGATAACTGACAATGAATTGAGTACAGCAGCATCCTTTACTGCAATAGTCATATTACACACATGAAAATAGTTACAAACGGGGAAATCAAAAGTATGCAAATGTTTTGTGCCATGTGAAAAATGAAAATCTGTGATACCACCAGGGGAAAACGAACTGGGTTGTAAATCACAATTGTTTCTGTAGATTCAGTCAGAAACCTGGTTCTTTTTGTATGACCTAGTAACACTGTGTAGTATTACTGCAGACAAATACCTTCTATATTACCCAAAGTGTCTTTTTGATTTGTAATTGGTAAGGTTAATCTTTAAGCCACAGCACATACTGCTGTAGGGAGCAATTATGTCTGCCTTAATTGTAAGTGTTACAAGCTGTCCTTCCTTCTGAAGTTCATTAAAGGAAGTACACTCCATTTGTATCCATTCAGGTCTGATTGGCATTTGCAGGAAAGGCCCCTCATGTAGAAATAAGAGGTAAGAGTATGTTACCATTCAAGCATGGACAGTAATAAAGACTAGAAACAGAATGTCCTTAAATGCATTGTCCCGTAGAATATGTGACTAAGCCATGCTGACAGCAGTAATTTTTTTTCAGATAACTGACAAGTCACAGTAAAATACATTCCCCTGTTCTGGCAGCCTAGTGATCATCAATATCCCATGGTGACCCTTATAATACAGTAATTACAAGTCCATGTCATCCAAAAACACAGATACAGACAGTGATTGATTGTAATTATCATGAGACATGTATTTATTATCCAATTAACCAAAACTGCTATTAATCAGTACCCCCATCAATAATGCACGGTTGATAACTTGTTAAAAATGAAATCATTCTTCTGTGAAAGAACGTGATAAAGAAAATGTTTGGTTACACACTATACAACCAATGAAGAGAATGCAAAGGTGCTTCCTGTAAAAAATGTTAGTAAAGAAAGAAAAGTGGGTACTCTTTGTGAAAAGACAATGTATAAGGAAAAAAACAATTCATACTTTACGAATGTCTTCATTTCTAAACTGCAAGACAACCCCCATAAAAAAGAATGGATGCCCTTTTTCAGACTGCAGTTGTCATACAGAGGGTCTATGTCTCCGATCTATTTAAAGAAGACAATCAGTTATTTTAAAGGCATAACAAACTTTTTTTTTTTAAAAGACAAAAAAACGATCATAATACATAAATGTCACTGTGCTGGCATCTCTGCATTTATTTTTAGGCTACACATGCATGTTAATATCCTGAGGTAAATAAGATTTTTGTAACAACTTCTAGAATGAACTGTAACTTCTTGCAAACAAATAAAAAATAGGGCAGCACAGTGGTGCAGCAGTTAGGGTTGTCACCTCACAGCAAGAAGTTCTTTGGTTCAATTCTTGGCTGGGGTGCATTCTGTGTGGAGTCTGCACGCCCTCCCTGTGTTCACGTGGGTTTCTCCTGGGTGCTTTGGTTTCCTCCCACATCCAAAGATGTGTCTGGAGTGTTTCTCCCCAGGCCTCTGCTGAAAATAGGCTCTCTCCTCATTGTACTTTCCCAGTAAACAAATGTTAAATAAAAAATAAATAAACCAAATGGCCATATGAGGATTAACAAACTGCATGTATTTTAACCATGAATTATTCCCCCATTATCACATGCACAAACCCACTCTCATGCATTCACACATTCATGTGCGCACACACATATGTGAGTGCCCATATGTACGCACACACACAAACACATTCATATATACGTTTCCATCTCCGTAATACAGCAGAGAGTTGATTATCCAAACCAATTAGGACCTAGGGTACTTTGGATAATCAAACTGTTCAGATAATCAAACATATAATAAAACCGGATAAAAAAACTTCTAAAATCTTGGTTCTTTTCTGCATGCAGGGAATATACTTTTCAATCAGGCAATGATTCCAGTGGACAATAAAGAATATTTTTCACACATGAGAGGACTACAAGCTCAAAAACACACACAAGTAAATACATATAATGTTTATATATTCAGATTTTATGATTTTTCCTACCAAAAAACTTTGGAAGGCTGCAAATATTTTGGATAATTGACAATCGGATAATTGGGTCTCTCTCATGACCTTTGTCATGAGTGGAGAAGCCTTCAGAATCAAAGATGATATCATAAATTTTCAGGATGATTTCTTCCTAAAGTCACACAAAAATGATTACCAGAAAGAATCATATAAGAGCATTAATAAAGCAAACAGCTTTGACTGCTTCCACAGTACATATGTAGTATCACTGCATTTATCTGCATTATGAAATTTAAATGGTTGTTTAATGACATACATATCTCATCTGATTAGTTTTGTAACTGCTTGCCCTCAAGTCAAATTATACGTGTTGAAGATCACTTATAGTATTAGTTATTTCAAAACTTGAAATGGAAAACAGTTTACAACTTGGAAAAAGAAACAACAAAAGGTATGTTATGTTATTTGTAGTAATCACAAACTACAAAAGCAAAGTATATAAATGGTAATTGGAGATAAAAAATATAATAGCTATTTACAACATTACATGATGTTTCATTTTTTTTTTTCTGTTCCATTATATATGTTTGCCCTCACAATGTGTTCATTCCAGTTGCCCAGCATAAAATATTTGGGAAATACCTGGGGCAGTAGATGACATATTAATAATTGTTGCCTGTTACCAGAAAAAAAGAAACATTTATGGGGTTCTCACATATAATAATTTGAAACAAAGAGCTTTAGACTAAAAAAATAAACATAATAAGCAAACAAATAAATATAAAGAAACAACATAAAAACATCATGTATGCAATATGTTGGTTTGAAGAAAAATGTGGTCTGTTCAGCCCATGAATTAAAAGAAAAAGGTAATGAACAACCTGCTCACTTTCTGAGAAGAAAGATAGGAAGCGCTGAAGGTAAGGTCAAAGGAATGTACAAAACGTAAATGCAAAGATGGGATGGACTTGGTAAAACAAGCAATAGGTGGTTTAAGACAATGAAGAGGAAAACAATTACTGAACAGAAAATTATACAAATAGACCATAAATGCTGAATATTGTTCCCAGAATTAAACATTCCTCATGGACATAAAACACTTAGTTTGTAGAGCTTTCTAAAGTTTGCTCGTATTGCTGAATATTTGGCAAAACCTTTTTAACATAAGGACCAGTGATCACTACTTTTTTGACTTACTTCTCACCTGTACCAGATTATAAGGAATGCCCGTAATTATCAGTCCTTAAAATTCCAGGATCCATGCTATTCCAAATTGAAAGGGCCTATCACACATTCATCATTATGACATTTTTAACTAGTATTCATGAAAAATAATACTAAATCATGTTAACTCATTAGAAGAACTTTTTTATAAGTATAAAGTTACACATTTTAACCATATTGCGTATTTCCTAGTTGAAACTGTTAGTAAATGTTCCACATTTTTGTTTATTTGGTCTGCATTATGAAAGGTAATGTTGCATTTTAGAGATAGAAAGTTGAGAACAATGTTTTCTACTATACAGCAACAGCAAAAACTACAGGTGTATTAGTTTAAATAATAAGCATCTGACATAAACAGTTATATGACAGGTTATTTTTAAAAGTGAAACAAGTATTCACATACCTAACACAGAGCTGTTGTTGATGCAAGTAGTTATCAAAAGAACTCTGTAAGATTATATAACTTTGTAAGAATTAACTGAGCAAATTTGTTAGCTTAGCTGGAGCAATGGCAGCAAAGATACACAAGGAAATCAGAGAGATGGGAAAGTTGTTTACCTAAAAAATAGCCCACACGCCAGAGAATATGTCAGTGAATACTGCATTTTAATATGTTTACTGATATGTACTTACATGACAAGTGCAGGGCAAGTTCATTTTTACAAGAGAGAGAGAATAAATGCAAAATATTGAATATCCCCTATAAAAATCATATCCAGTTTGGTCTTTTTAGTATTAGAGAGCTACCACCACTTAAACCTTTAAAAATGTGAGAGAGTAGACATCACATGTGATGCTGGGTTAACTATAATCTGGATCATAAGTATTTATTTTTCTTTATTTAATGTGTGATAACCAGTAAGTTCTTCCTCCTCCATTTTTTATTTCTTAGCCATGACCTATGACTCAGGCAACACTTACAGTAAAGTTACTAATTACAAAATAACTTAGTAGCAATCTGATGAATGCTAAGGAACTGAACAAAGTAATGGAGAAGAGCAGATGCATACAGGTCTCGTATAGATGACAACTGAAAAATAAAAACCTGAGGAATAAAACAAAAAAGATATAGACAAATAATATGAAGAAAGATTTGCTGAAAGCAATATCAATAACCTGGTGTTTTGGAACCACCAGACATTAATAGTTTAACAGTGGGGTTGATGCCTACAATGTTGGTATGAGAATGTTTAATATTCCAGAAAAAATAGGTTAATCATGTCTGGAATGCATGATGAATTCAGATTGCCAGCACTAATTAACAGAGTGGTCATGAATGAAGTCTACAGCTATCTACCTAATTTCATTCAACTACGGTAGTAGAAACTGTAATACGCAATGACTGAACATGAGTTAAGGGGTTTATAAGCAGTTTGCTTTAGACATACAATAAAACATCAAAGGTGCATTATTTCACATAGGAAACTTTATACACACACACACACACACACACACACACACATATATATATATATATATATATATATATATATATTTGATTTAGATATCTATAGACAGCTATGTAGATAAAGATATTTATCTACAGATAAATAAACATGTTCACTTATGTAGGAATATTGGTTCATACAAGGATGCATTTTTTTTCTTAGCTGTTAAATTCAATATTTGTCAACCACAGTTACTGTCATTTTCTTAACTGGGTTTATTTCTTATATTTTCTTTTCAATTTTTGTAAGAAAGGAAACTTCATTTTTATTGTTTGGTAATCCTCTTGAGCCTTTTATTTCAGATGCATCTCAGAAGTGTCAGACCTATAATGATGACTCCTGCAACTATAACAAATGAGATGCAGCTGATGACTCATGGTAAGCTATTGCTGGCACTCACTGCAGTGGTATTAAAACATAAATGATTTTTCTAGGGGGACTTAGCTCCCCTGCTCTTCTGCCATAGGACCTATGCATCCTTTCTACAGCCATACTAATTCCAAGATGACTGCAACTTGGAGTAAAGGTTAATACTCAATGAGTTACAATATCAGACTTTATTCTTCACGTGTTCAGTCCCTTGGGTCAAAGAACTGATGTTGCTGGCCTCAGAATTTCAACAGAAACCTTGTCATTTCAGCAAGATAACTGATTAAATGTAAGCTAATAAAAAGTATTAATATTTAATCAAGATTACCTATATAATCATCAAAGCAAATGGGGCAAGAAGATCCCACAAATGTCATGCACAGATGCATAGATGCATTAAGCAATCATTTTTTTTTCCTACCTTCACTTAGGCTTCAAATGATAAAAACACCTTTAATTTCCTCTAAACATAAATTTCTAGAGGTAAATCTGTAACTTAAAGTCTTAGGTTATGGAGGAGCAGAAACTTGTAGCTGTTTAGGAGGATTCAAGTATCTCCCACTATATCAGCTAATATTGTTGGTACTCCTACTAACCTATTCATGCAATGCTGCCAAGTCACATGCAGCCGTAGCAAGTCAATAAACAGCCACCACCATCCATGGAGATCCATGGAACTTTTACTAGGTAAGTAGTGAAAGGAAGTAGATCATCACGCCTTTGTTCCATGTCACTAACATACTGAACCCTATTTATTTGTTTATTTGACATTTGTTGACCGGGATAGCCCAACTGCTCTTATGCCCTTTTTCATCAAATGCCCAGGGAGAAAAAGCTCCACAGTACAACTAAGCAAGAAAATTGCATGATTAAACTAAAATACAATAAAATAATTAAGCAACTGTCCATTATAGTACAAGCAAGAGAAAATAGCAAAAGAGACATTTAACTATGTAGTAAGTATAGGAACAGGTAATAAAAAATTGGCAAAAACACATTTGGATTGTCATCAGTGGACAACAGTACAATTCAAAGCAGTTTGTTTTATCAGCTACACAGGAGGTATAGATATTTAATATAAAAGCCAAATTGCTGATAGGATGCAGGTAGCATGTTTTCAGGACTAGGAAGTGAAGCAGCATGGAGAGTAGTAGGCGACTGTCTTGTCATATTAGGAGGTTAGTTTTGATAAGATAATTAGAGGAAAGGGTGGAAAGGGGTGCGTTCAAGTGGGATGATTGCAGTGACAGGTCCAGGTGCGGTTTAGGTAATTTTTGAGAGTTTTCTTTAATTTTTGGACATAAGTAACATTTCTGAGGGTCATGGGAAGCTTGCTCTTTCAACTGTACAAGAGGTTTTACTCATGCAATCTGAGTAACATAGATATGTACAATGCATTAGTGAAAGACCCAGAGTATAAAACTACCTTTGATGCTGCTCTACTGCACTACTTTTATGAATTACTTTTATTGCCTTTTTACTGTATTTAAGGAGCCATGGTCTTCTGCACCGAATACATCTGTGAATCCTCCCAATTATAAATAGTAAAATACAGCCACCAGTGGAGCATACAGGGGATAGATCTGTCACTATTGTGACTTGTGTCCTGAAGTTTGATTAGTTGCTTGGGCATCTGAGCAGCTGGCAGGAGAGGACAGATGTACCCGGCCTTGGAAGGTAGAAATGGGGAGCATTTAGGAAACATCAAAGGGTCATCAGATTTCCATAGTGGATTCCAGAGAAACAACTACAAAGTTCTGCTGAGAGCTCCTTGATGAAGTGAGGAATAGTGCAGTAATGGTTCTATGCATACCACCCAATATGGGTAAAACACATCTAATGGTAGAAGTGCGGCATGGATCGAAGATGCTTTGATCTCCACACCAGTGCTAATCCTTAGTCATAGGTAGTCTGGGGGAGATCAGGAGATGGACTAGATCCAAAAAATGAGGAGTACTACTGCAGTCCACTGATGGTCAGCTGCATGGGAAACAAAAATGATAAACAATAAAATGAAAAATCAGGATGACAACATTTATAGAAAAAGGTATCTCTCCATGCATATAAGAAAGAGGCAAACATAATTCAATCTATGTAGTTATCAGCTGTGTATCTTTTAGTTCAGCTGTCTATCTCTCTAGTCTTTTCTTATGTCTTGACTTGTGCAATGTTTGGGTCTATCTCTGCTGTTATAAGTACAAGTCTAAACAAATGCCACTGTTGGGACCAAATAAATTATATTCATATAAATGAGTAATAAACCTTTTAACATACTGAAACTTGCAATGAAAAGTTTACTAATTCAACTGCCATTAAAGAAAATAAGTTCCTTTTTAAGTAGGTAAGCCTAACATATTTCAAGACATCTGAGGACGGCAAAATGTGTCATCCCATAGGCAGTAGTCACTTTGTATTTTGGCAATTTTATGATTCTGCTCAAATGATGGAGTGCTGTTTCAATAAGTAAGGTCACTGTAGGAAGACTCTTACCTATTCTTATGAGTAGGGATGTCACAGTTTTAAAGCACAGGAATAAAGAACATGGTGCCATTAGCAGAGGGGAAGGGATAATCCCTCCCAAAAAATATTTATCATATTAGTGTGTCAAGACTAGAAGTGTTTACTTCAGTGAAATGGGATATGCATACCAGTTGTTTGGCATATGGGTCTTAACCCACATTATATTAGGAGAAGAAAAATTTAAATTGGAAACTGAAGCGCAGCTAAAATCACTTTAATGAATAGAACAACAGAAACAAAAGGTAGGTACTTTCACACCGTAGCCATTCATCAGACACTCACATAATGCATACACATAAACACATAACACATTAATAAATCACAATATAGGTTCAAAGAACATTCATAAAATATGATCAATACCAAAATGTGCAGATAAATGTATTTAAATTATTTAAATAAAAATGTATTTACACTCCTGCACTTGAATATTGCTTTGATATATACCTTCCCGTTAAGCTCTATCGTTCTGATTGGTTGTTATGTTTATTGAACCTATATTGTGATTTATTAAAGTGTTTTGCCTTTAAATTGGATCATGTGATTTTTTTATGGTTTGATATTATGAATGGAGGGCCTTGTTTAAAATGATGATATTGATGTGAACTGCTGATAGGTTGATTTACCATGTGTTTTTTTTCTCTTTATTATTTATGGTTTTCTTGTTTGATATTCTCGGTCTAATGAAGCGCCACATTTACTGTGTGAAAGTGCTCACCATTTGTTTCAGTTGTTCTATTTATTAAAGTGATTTTATGATCTATGCTTTGGTTTCCAGTTTTTATTTTTTATCTCCGTCTGTTTTCTGGCTTGGAAACCATTCATCCCTGTGGGTTATTAATATTTTTTGGACTCCCATATTATATTAGCTTTAATGAGTGGGTGTTCACCAACGTAGTTACCCCAGATAACCCATTAATGCTAAATTCCAAATTACAATGCTTGCTAAAGTTTTTCTTAAAAAAACTTCAAGCTAACCCCATGCCCCACATACTATACTTACTAAGTTCTTTTGCATTGCCCACCTGAATATAGCCAGCATTAAGAGCAAATGGCATATGGTAATGCCAACCTAAAATTATATCCATTTCTGAATCTTGGCTTGTGAAGATTTCTTAAATATCTTACACTGTTGCCAAATCATATAATATACTCATGGCCAGCAGGCTGGATAAACATGGCGACATGGCACCTTAACACTTTCACATACAGTCTCTACAAAGACAACCAACCAACTAGCTAGAAGCAACTGTAGAAGGGCCAAACAGAACCTAGACTTAACTAACTTTCGGAACCAACACCAACATATTACTTGCAACCTTTTATATTCTGTCTTGGCTGAATATTACAATAATCCAAAATATTCTACTACAAATTTTTTGATAATGCTGAACACTTTCTTGCTGATTTTAATTTTCATTGTTGCAGCCCATTCACTGTCTACAACAGTTAACTTTAATTACAAGTTCACTCACAATCATTTTCCTTTCTTTCATAATCACTCTCTAACGGTTGCTGAGGAGACCAGATTCAATCCAAACACCTTGAAATATTCAATTATCAATGTTGTTATATCAAATATCCCTAATAAACTATATTCCCTTACCACCTTACCTCTTACCTTAAGTGATCATTCACAGTTGCTAATTGGTCTTTTAAAGCATCAAAACTTCATACCACCCTACTTTTATGCAGAAGCATACCTGATGACTTAGCAAACATTTCTCAGAAAGGATTACAATATATCAATTCGACTCCTATCTATGCATGTACCAATCTCACATCAGTTATGTTTTCTGATTTACTGTCTACTCTTAAGATAAATATTCCCTTGTAAAGATTAGGCATATAAAATCCAATATTCTATTTATCAGAATATATCAATCTTACATATATAGTCAATTATTCTGCTTAAAATAAATCTGTTCTCCAGAAAAGACTCAAAGTCTTCACCCATAACAGTGAAAATCCCAGATGGTGTATTACCAAAGCAAACAGGTTACCTGTTATCAAAAGATTTAATTTCCTTTTCTCCTTTACATACAAGGTATTACTTGAATCTTACTTCCCCTCACTTAGGTATTCTCATTATATTTACTCTTCGGACTACAAAGTCAGTAGTCAGGAGGGACAACATTTTGTCAGACCCTCTTGTCATTTACCTGTAGAAGAAGAATCTTCTCTAAATCATCTCCTATGACATTACCTGCACAATTAAGAAAAAATATCAAATTCACTCAGTTCCAGAAGTCATTCAGCATCTCTTAATTTTTCAAAGTACACCTGTTTCTCCAATGCATTGGAATGGAACCCTCACTGCAGCCCACATGACCAGGGTTCAATTAGCAGCCCATGCATTGGAGGAGTCAGGGAGGGGGAAGAGTGAAGGGTCTCAGCCTGCTTGTCTAACACAAGGGGTAGGAACGGATGCATGTACTTGGGTATATACACTGGTCAGATGAACACTTTATTCTATGACTGCCTCCTTGTATTTTAAGGTGCCTTTTACCATTATTTGCATATACCTTCAATGGCGTCAATACTCACCCAGCTTACTTTGCTATATTTTATTTATTTATTTATTTATTTATTTTGGGGGGGGTCATGCTACATTGTCATTGCACATGCTTTACTTGTATTTTCTGTCATTGTATTTGTAAATCTTCTATCTGTGCCGATGAAGTTTTGCCCAATCTATAACTGAAAATGGTTACTTGATTAACTCATGCACACAATTAAAAACATAATAAATAAATAGATTGATATACAGATAGATAAGTAAATAAATAGTCTGATGGATTTGATAGATATATAGACAGATGGATAGATAGATACAAATAGTACATTTCATTAAGTAGCTGCTACTGTTAAGGTTAATAACTGCTCATTAACAGAAATTGTCCTCATAATTGGTAATGGTAAATAATCCAGACATGAAAGCAATCTTTGCCATGGTCCATATCCTTGGTGATTAGCTCATTAACTCATATTATTAAATAACTGCACAACCTACATTATGCACAAACTAAGAAATATTAAATGAAATCATACTCGGAGGCTCTAAATAAAAACCTGCAAAAGCATCAGAGAGCTCCAAAGCAGACACCCACAAAACCTACACCTCCTGTCACAAACCAGACAACACATAAAACACAAAATCAATGTGCTGCACAATCACAGCCCTTAAGGTGAAATAACATACCTAACATACTAGTAATAGGTGACTCAATAGTCAGGCACACTGACGCCCCACTCACTAGGCTGGACAAGGAGAAGGTTACTGTTAGCTGCCTGTCGGGAGCCAGAATCCGCCACATAACAAAAGTACTCAGGTCACTCCAGAACAAGTACAAATATGACTCTGTCATTGTTCATGTTGATGTGAATGACCTGAGATGAACCTCCCAGGACTACATGAAAAGATACATGGAAGAGCTCTCTGATCATGTAGCCCAGGCAGGTATGACCCTGACCCTGAGTAGCATCCTGCCCTCACCAAGAATAATACCTCAGTATAAAGAAAAAAATGATCAATTTCAACAACTGGCTAAGCTTCTGGTGTCATTCAAAGGGGATCCAGTGTCTGTCAGCCTGGGATGACATGCTCGACAAGCCGCGTTGCTTTGCAAGAGACGGCTTGCACCTGTCACCCCTTTGCTTTAGAATACTGGCCAAGGCTCTTGCTGCCCCCATAGTGCCTTTTTTAGGCAAGGTTCAAAATTCAAACCCACTTCTGTAAACAACACAAGTAAAAAAATGAGGGTTATACTACTCAGCACCAGGAGTTTAAATCTCAAAATGCATGCGCTCGAAGCACTCCTAAGTATGGAGAACATCGACATCTGTGCAGTAACTGAAACCTGGTTCAAGGCTCCAGAGTGCACTCTAGCACTACTGGGCTATAACTCATACCACACATTTCGGCCACAGAACATGGACCGAAAAACAAAAGGAGGGGGCGTATCCATATTCATCAAGGATACCCACACCTCCAGGTTAGTGGTGCAGCATGATACCTCTGAAATCTTCCATGTGCAGCTAACATTGGGCAAATCTGCAATGCAAATTGTGGCCTGCTACAGATCACCCTCCATGACCCAGGACCACCACTCCGCCTTTCTGGAGACACTGGAAAACATGAAGGTCCTACCGAACACCCTGATATTGGGTGATTTCAATTACCCTACCATTAACTGGGAAAACTACTTGAGTACAAACTCCCAAGCTCAGCACTTCCTGGAATTTATCAACTCAAATGCCCTGGATCAGCTGGTAAACTCCCCTACCAGAGGCCACAACATATTGGACCTGGTCATCACCAACATGGGTGACAGGTGTTCCATACCGGAGGGTCAACCCATCACTGGTTAGATCAGATCATAAACTAATCACCCTGGATGTCCATAACCCACCACCACCCCTAACCAAGAAAACCACAATTAAAAACTTTTCTAAAGCAAACTTCACCTTACTTAAAGCAGAGGTGGTAAGTTTCACAGCCCCCACGCTAAAGGATAACATTGCCCAAGATGCAGAATCCTTTACAATTGTACTCTATGAGCACCTACAAGGATGCATGGATCATGCCATCCCTAGCAAAACCAAGACTCACTCTCCTAAGAAAGGGATACCAGTCTGGTGGACTCCTACCATAAACAGGTTATACAACAAAAGGAGGAAACTAGTTCAGAAAAAAAGCAAATCCTAAGAAGGAAAGACATCCCTGATCAGTATCGGTAAGAAACTAAGGTCCCTCATAAAATCATCCAAGGCTAACTTCGAAAGACAAATAGCCAAGGATTCAAAAGATAACCACAAAGTCTTCTTTAGCTATGTCAGGAATCTAAGTGGCAACTCGCAGATATGCTCTGAGCTAGTGCAAAATATCACAAAATATACTGAACCTACTGATATTGCCAACATCCTGGCGGATAGATTCAGTGCAAACTTTACCTCCCTCTCACCTTCAAAAGAGCCCACAACAATACCGGAAAAGTGTAGTGTCCCGAAAATCACAGAAGCACAGGTAAAAACAGCCCTTTCAAAAGCCAAAAACACAGCATCAATGGGGCCAGATGGTGTACCAGGATGCGTCTTGCACGAACTACAGAACAAACTAACCCCCCACCTAAACATGCTGTTCAACCTCAGCCTCTCCACAGGCTACGTGCCCATAGAATGGCACACAGCAATGGTTATTCTGCTCCACAAAGGAGAGGCCACAACTGACCCTGGTAACGATCACCCCATAAGCCTGACTAGCCTGGTCTGCAAGACTATGGAGCACATCATCATGGAACTCATTAAAAAAGACATTGAGATCCTCCAAACACTTGACCCGACCCAGTTCGGCATTGTTAAGGGCAGATCATGCCTTCTAAACCTAGTAGTCTTCTACGAGACAATCACCAAGGCCATAGACAAGGGAAAGGTGGTTCACACAGCCTACCTTGATCTCACCAAGGCATTCAACACCATTCCTCACTCAGGTATTATAGAAAAACTCACCAGCCTGCACATAAACCCCTACGTCACAAGATGGGTTACCAACTGGTTTACAGACAGAACTCACATGGTAAGAATAGCAGGCTCCAGGTCCTACTCTAAACCAGTCACAAGTGGTGTCTCGCCAGGCTCAGTTCTGGGACCCCTCCTGTTCGACATGTATTTCTCAGAAGTTCAGGCAAACAGAGGAGGACTATGGCTAACCAAGTTCGCCGATGACTGCAAACTGGGAGCCATAACTGACTCTCTGGCTGACACAGACATCCTTCAAAAAGGTCTTACTGAGACAGACACCTGGTGTCAAAGTCATGGCCTCAAGCTAAATGCCAAACAATGCATAGTCATCCCGTTTGGGAAAAACAAACCACCCATGAATTACCACATAGGCGGCAGCCCCCTTAATACAGAAGAGGTAATAAGAGATCTGGGGACCCAGGAAGATAGTAATCTCTCCTTTGACAATCATATTGCCAAACTAGTAAGGAAATCCTTCTATGTGGCCCATCTAATTGCTAAGGGGTTCACATCTAGAAATAAAGAGATTATAGCGCCCCTCTACTCATCACTCATCAGACCCATCATAGAGTACAATGCCCCATTTGGGATGTACCTCACAAGACACTTCCAACAGCTGGAAAGACCACAAAAGCACCTCACCAAGAGGATTACTGGCCTCAAACATATGTCCTATGCAGCCCGACTGAAAAAACTCCGGCTGTACTCGGTGACATATCGCTTACTCAGAGGTGATCTCTGCCTGACTTACAAAGCCATGTCCAGCTCAGAATTGATGGACATGCTCCACCTAAAGAAATCTAAGTCACTGCGGGCCACGCACTCTAGTGAGCTAAACCTCACCACAACAATAAATAGAACATGCTGGAGGGATAGATTCCTGTCACAGGGACTCCCCATGCTTTGGAACAAAATTCCTAACTACATTAGACAGAGCTCCTCACTAACACTCTTCAAGAGAAGCCTTGACGAGTGGATGGGTAACAGAAAATACACCCCTGGGATCACTTCATTGGCTCAATGGGGTGGCAAAAGCCGACACACTCTGGCTAGGCTTATACATGCCCTCGGGCAGATAGCTGAGTACCTACCTATGAACCTGTGAACCTATGACAGAATCTGTCTTGGTTGTCAATCCCAGTTTCCTTATAGCCTATAGAAAATAATTAGAACTGTGGTTTGCTATTCTTGATATTGAATTACTGAAAATAAATAGTGCAACATGTATGCAGGGATGTGGCTTTCGTTTTTCAAATAATGACAAGGGAATAATGTTAAAGTATGCTTCAAATTGATCCTGGACACCTTACTGAGGAAACCTATACTGATTAACTACAAACCAAAATCCTCCCATCTAATGACAAGACTTTTTCTTGTATCAAAGATGGCATATAGGAGATAACAGGCATATGTGATGTAAGCGTGAACAGACAGGCAATATCATTGCATTGCATTGTATTGATGGAGACAGAAAAGAATTGCTCATTTTACCTGCACTCATTTCTGTCAATATACAAGTTAGATTATACTGAGCTTTCCAAGACAAACAAAATGTAACTTGTAAACAGCAAAAAAAAAAAATATATATGCTTTACGAAATCATTAGACATTAAATTAGTGTAATTGTACTAGCTCATATTGTAGCACCATGAATGATAAAGGTGTTGTCCACATTCATACATATGGATCAGTGTGGTTTTGTGGACGAGAAGCAACCATTTGACAACATTAATAAAACAAAGATGATCCAGATGGAAGCAGAATGTAAGAAAATACTACTGTCAGTGGTGGGTCTTGATGCAGAGAAAGCATTTGAAAGAGGAAGCTGGGATTTCCTGAGTAGGGCAATGAAAACACATCCATTTCCTGATATAATAATAAGGTCAATTAGGAGGCAATACGAGAGATTGGAGGGAAAAATCAAAGTTGAAGGGTTCCTGTCTGATAAGTTGTGTTTGAGTGTTAAACTGATTTCTGGCTTACTTCTGAACACTTGCTCTGTTTCAGTGATATTTAATAATGCTTAGTATTGCAAAGTTTGTATGTTAAACTGGTTTCTGGCTTACTTTTGAATACTTACTCTGGCTGGCTCCATTTGCTTTAGATGGAAAATAGCTATTTGTATCTGATTTGCCTGAGAGTTAGTCTTTCATCCTTTTACTATAAAACATTCACATGTTTGCAAGATTGCACTCAATATTTAAGAGCTTCTTTCTTTGTTGTCTGGCTTAGAATTCTTCTAACACCATCTGACATACAAAGCTGATATAAGTATACTTTTGCACTTGCTATAACTGTTTCAGTGATATTTAATAAATCTGTGCTTAGTGTTGCAAAGTCTGTCTGTTAAACTGGTTTATGGCTTACTTCTGAACACTTACACTGGCTGACTCCATTTGATTTTTGCTCCCACCTGCCCAGTTGTTATGTTCTTTTAACTTGGTGGCTTTTTGCTTTGCCCACCTCTTATTACAAATTTGATCTGAAGTTTTCATTTGATCTTCAACTTGTGGGAATATGGATCCGGTACACCTCCGAATTGGCCGGCTTTTCCAGCATCAGATCCAAGCTACAAGCTCCTCCACTACCCATAATACCTCTGCCTTCCTTTTCTCCCCAGATATTGGTTACCGATCGTGATAATCAGTAGCATGGTTTTTAGCTCCAAGCTTCCTCAGTATTAAACTTCTTTTCTGTAAGTAAATCTTCACTTTTTTTACTCTCTAATCCTACCTATAACTATCTTTCCTCACCTACCCAATCCCTTTGCACTTGTTAGTCAGTACTCAAAAATAAATAAATAAATAATTCCTCTCTATCTATCTCCCCCTTCCTGCCTTTCTCTCTTCTCCCTTTCTAGTGCATGTGAGAGAGCGTGTGTGTGTGTGTGTGTGTGTGTGTGTGTGTGTGTGTGTGTGTGTGTGTGTGTGTGTGTGTGTGTGTGTGTGTGTGTGTGTGTGTGTCTGTGTAAAAAAAAAAACTCACATAAAAAGCATTTTTGTGGGAGGGCAAGGTACCTGCAGCCCTCTTTTAAGGCAAGCCCTTACACACCAGTCAGGTTTACATATCCCAACTCTATGACCCTATAACAATGGGGAATAGTGAAAAATCATTACCAATGCATGGCAGTCTTGCACAGAGGGAATATTATGAACATATCAGTTGTCAGCAAAGTGTGATAAGGAAAAGAATGATAAAAAGCCACACCCTGAAACTGCATTTACAAAGTGTGGGTTAGCTGAATGATTCCATTATAACATATTAAGTCATGTCTCACAGATAGTTAGCTACAGAGCCTTCAACTTTATGCAGAAAAAGGAGTGCGCTAAAAGAGTATGATGCTTCCAACTCAGTCCAACATTTAGCTGCTGAAAGAAAAGCTGCATTGTTTATTTAACGATGGTACTGTGACTCACAAAATGATGCTCTTTATGAATAAAAATGACATAACATCTATTTTGAAACCATCTGTCATGAAATATGTATCCATATTTGGAAACAAAACATGCAGTTAAGGCTAATGATCACATAATGAGACTGCCTGTCTGAAGAACTCTTATATTGTAAAATCAAAAGCACTCAACATTAAAGTTGTAGTCGGTGTACTCTTAATGTGGCCGTTTTTTATTTGGTATGCAATGCACATAATTAAAACTGGCCCCAGATTAATTTGGTAGCCTGTTCAGTATTTTTAGGTATACATGTAATAGAAAACTTTGTCTAAAAATTGAAGATTACAGAGTCTGTGCTTCCTAGTGATCTTAAGTGAAATCATCATGAGCATCATTTATCTATACTCACTTCACACAGTAGCAAACCAAGAACTCACTAACGGTCTTACTTCTAGGCTCCATTTTCATTCATTTTAGTACATTAGATTTACTATTTTATGAAAACATTAAATGCACTAACAAAACAGTCAACGATAAAGTGTTCCAAGGGTAGGGAAGAGTTGTTGTTTTAAAATCATAGTTTTCATACTATTACAAAAGATGGCAGGCTTTTCGTAGTAATACAAAAGACAGTAGAAAAGCAAGATAGTTCAGCATTCATAGTTACAGCCATTGTCTTTGGTACCTCATAATTTAACATTGTAATGAGTCTACATTGTGTAACTACTGGGAATTCATGTAGAAACTGAGCAGCATACACATAGAAATTCATTGCTAAACGTCTCTACTGAAATGCACATGAGAGTTCCTAGTGTGCATGTTTCCATCCTGCTCCTCATCTACAGCTGTGCATCAGACCTAATTTCAGGTCTGTATAGTGCTTTGTAAACATGCTGACAATATCCAATGAAGCAGCCATATGACATATGCAAAGCACTCATGCAAGCAGATGCATGTGCTACTGTCTTAGAACTGCACTGGTATTTGAACTGTTGCACTAATACAGCTGGTAGTGAAACATTATCTTATCCATGGCTATAGTGCTGCACACAGAATATCCTTGCACATCCCCACAGTAACAGAAGTTTACTAAGATTTCTTAACACAAAAGTAATGCCAGAAAAGATTAGAAATCTACAGATTCAAACAGCCCTCCCAGCTAGTAGAAACAGCTGTTACCTGCCAACCACAAACTCCACCAGCCAAACTTCACCAGCTGCTTGGGAATAACCTAATCACTTTACTCCATGTTCCATGCACTCACAGATAAAACCCTATGCCCATACCTCTCATCCTCTTAGAGCAAGAGATCTGGACATAGTCATAAATAATGGGGAGAACAAAGATCCAAAAATAGGAACAATTTTTTAAATATTGTTCTTACAAACATAGAAAGTAGAGAGAATAACAGGTTTTGAAAATAGCATGAATTTTCTGAAGGGTATGAAGTCTGAAACTCAAATGGCTCTCATTATTTTCTGACTTCAGTCTTCAGTGATTTGCTAGAAAACCACAACTTTAGGAAAAACGGACCAAAAAATATGAGGCAAAAATATGGACATTCTACAAACATCTGTAAAGTTGAGAGGTTATGTCTACGCCACTCTGCATCTGAGGAGCATACAATGCAATCTAAATTATTATCATACGGTGAGATCCTGGCTGAGAGCACTACTCCTAAGCATGTACGTGCCTGGTATCTGTAACATATGCTGTCTTATTATGGTATGCTTTATGCTATGCAGATGAAATACAAAATGATTTTTTTTAATTAATCACAGTTCATTTCCATAGTTTAAGTGATAAGAGCGTTATGCCATGCCATACTTTATCTGCTCTTTTGGAAAGGTTTCACTCACTTTCTTTACTTCTGATTCTCTGTCAAGACATTTTAATAAGTATCAGTGCAGCTGTACCCTGCTGCACTCCTCAGGTATACAGTGTATATAAATCCTTTAGGGGTGGTGTAACATGAATATTATTTTTTATTTGTACAGGAGTATTTGTGCACACAAGTTTACTTATAGTTGCTGTGCTCCTAAACGTTGCAAGTAAAAACATGACATTTTTTTTATTACATCCGTGTATTATATATGTAACACCACATTAATTAATCTTAACTGATGATTAAAAAATGGGTCATCTGTATTCAACCCTACATGATACCAAGAAGTCATGCCCACGCAAAGTTCTTGTATGCTGTTTCTGATATGTGATCAAATCCCTCATATTACAGGATGGATACAACCTTTTTCAGTTTATATTAAATTCTGTCTGCATGAACAATTTTTCCCCAGCGCAGCACAATAAGGATTCAATGTCCATCAGAAATAAGCTAGTAAAGGCAGAATGTAATAAATACATTTATAAATAATATCGCAAAGATGAACTAAACTGACATCAGAGGGAGTATTTTATCAGTGTTACTTAGATTTTTCTAGGCTGCATTCTGTTCAGCTATACTTACTTAACAATGCCCAGACTTCGTTGCATGATAAAATATGTTGATAACTACAATGTAATTAATATTGGCATAACAGTTTAAATCTTGCAGAGATTTCTACACAGTTTAATGTCATATTCTTAGTGGAACCATATATGAAAGAATACCACACTGTATTCTGAAATGACATCAATACAACACTACTGAGTGGTTCTAAAATTGTTTCTTTATACTGATCATGTGACATTACTACTATCCCACTCTGTCTGGTCATGTTCATGAAGTGTAAATTGATTATGTCTCTTACACTGGACAGAGTTCTTCTTCTCTGTCCAACAGTTATGTTGTGGAATCTGTACTGTTTTCTTATGCCTGATACACACTCACATTAAATGCAGCAATAGTCCTTCAGAGCAGAGGGATTAAAAGTGCTTTTTATGTGGACCTTGTGAATCAGTCTATGAGGACACCACTAAACTTAAAAGATAAATTAAATTCGCAAGGAAACAATTTGAGCTCTAAATTACCTTTGTTCAAGTTTGCTCTTTTTGTTGAAATGAAGGACATATCTTTTTTTTGTCCGGATGGACAGTAAAATATTAAATACTAATTGATTTATTTATATTAAATACTAATAAATATTAATATTAATATATATAGTGTGCTTTTTTGTAAATACAACTGGTTAATATGTTAGAATTCACCACGTTAATGTTTTTGTTTATGTCCATCATGTCATACTGCTAATTTGTTACTGCACAATGTCCACATACAGTGTTGTTAAAATTTATTTTATATTCTTTGTGGAATTTTTCTCCAGGATTCTACAAGTGTAGATTTTTTGCTATTTTACTACATATCTATAGTATGATCTTAAAATTTGTTTAAATTTTTTGAATATAGTGGAGCTTTTCTCCCTGGGTCTCTGCTGAAAATGGGCTCCTGGCCCAGTCAGACATTCCAATGTAAAATGAATTAATTAATTGATTGATTGATTGATTGATTAATTAATTAATTAAATGTGAACTGAAAAGGAAAATGATTATTTAAACGTTTCCTTTTTATGCCTAATTTAGACATTTCAGTTTAGTGCGTACAGGCACACACATATATACAGTATATACATAAATGTCTTGGTTTGTTGTTTTATGAAATCATTAAACATTAAATTACTGTAATTGTACTAGCTCATATTATAGCACCATGAATGGTAAAGGTGCTGTCCTCATTCATACATATGGATCAGTGTGGTTTTGTGGATGAGAAGCAACCATTTGACAACATTAATAAAACAAAGATGATCCAGACGGAAGCAGAATGTAAGAAAATACTGTCGGTGGTGGGTCTTGATGCAGGGAAAGCATTTGACAGAGGAAGCTGGGATTTCCTGAGTAGGGCAATGAAAACATCTGCATTCCCTGATACAATAATAAGATTAATTAGTAGACTATATGAGAGATTGGAGGGAAAAATCAAAGCTGAAGGGTTCCTTTCTGATAAGTTGTGCTTGAGCTTTAAACTGTTTTTTGTTTACTTCTGAACACTTACTCTGTGTTTCAATATTTAATAATTCTGTGCTTAGTACTGCAAAGTTTGTGTGTTAAACTGTTTTCTGGTTTACTTTTGAACACTTTCTGGCTGGCTCCATTTGGTTTAGATGGGAAATAGCTATTTGTATCTGATCTGATTTGCTTGAGGGTTAGTCTTTCATCCTTCTACTATAAAAGATTTGTGTTTTCAAGATCACACTCAATATTTAAGAGCTTCTTTTTTGTTGTCTGGCTTAGAATACTTCTAACACCATCTGACATACAAAGCTGATATAAGTATATTTTTGCACTTGCTATAACTGCTTCAGTGATATTTAATAAATCTGTGCTTAGTGTTGCAAATTTTGTGTGTTAAACTGGCTTCTGGCTTATTTCTGAACACTTACTCTGGCTGACTGCATTTGATTTTCACTCCCACCCGCCCTATTGTTGTGTTCTTTTAACTTGGTGGCTTTTTGCTTTGCCCTTGTCTTATTATAAATTTGGTCTGAAGTTGTTGTTTTCATTTGATCTTCAACCTGTGGGAATACGGATCCAGTACAGATCCAAATTAGCTGCTTTTTCCAGCATCAGATCCAAGCTCCAAGTTCCTCCCCTACCCATAATACCCCAGTCTTCCTCTTCCCCCCAGATCCTGTTTACTGATCGTGATAATCAGCAGCATGGTTTATAGCTCCAAGCTTTCTCAGTATTAAACCTCTTTTTCTGCTTTCCTTCCCATTGTTCCTTCTCTGATCCGACCCATGGTTTTGGAGTCATCAGGTCCGAGGTTTCCCCGCATTGAGGGACCTTTTTAGAGATGTCCAACTCTCAAAACTGTTGTCGTGGCAAAGGATCCGAGGGATTGATGTTGGCTTTGAAGTTTTCTGAGTCAGCCCTTCCACTCTGAGTCTCGGTGCCTGGAGGACTGAATCTGTCTCCTTCTTTGGTGCAGGAGTTGCAGATCTGGTTTTACTCTCCTCTGCTGCTGGGATTCATTCATGCTCTGGTTTCGATGTGGTGGAGAGGGCTTTCTTGGATCCATCGAGACCCCTGACACTGTTTTCCTGGGAGTCCATCCTAGCTCTCTTTCTTTCTGGGCTAGAATCTGTCATTCTGCCTCTGCAGGGACAGCCTATCACCACTCCACTCCAGGGGGTTACCCCCAGTAGCTTCCTCCCCAGAAACTCCCCCGAGGAGCTCCCTCAGAAACATACGTGCAAAAGGAGGCACTTGGACTCCCCACTGGAGCTGCTCACAGAAGACACCAACTTGGAGGAAAGGCAGGGTTCCCTCGATCACCCCCACAGGATATCTCCTTCAGAGACATCATGGAAATTCTGCACCAGCGTAGGGGGTGGTCTACCCAAAAACCCAACCTGGACGAGTTAGTGTTCCTGGAGGCATTTGGCACACCCTCTACCTCCTGGGTGTCTCCTCTTGCAGATTCTCTAGTGGACCTTTATTTTATTTATTTATTTATTTTATTTTACATTTGTTGACTGGGATAGTCCAACTGGATAACATTTTCAGCAGAGGCCCGGGGAGAAAAGCTCCAAGATCAGCAAATTAGATTAAAAAATACAGTGTATAAAGTAATTAACATATCTCAACAAGCAGTTAAGTTTATGCTAAAATATTTACAGAGGTTTCATACCTAGGCAAATTATAGAAGTTCCAGGGTTGAAGAAACTCAGAGAGTAGGTCATCATTAAGTAATTCAAGACAGCTAAGAATACTGTTATTATCTCATACAGTTAGTTACAGATACAATAATTACAGTGGCTATATAGCTAAACATGTTGGAGTTAAACAAAGTAAAGGTCTGGATAGTGCCACAGATAATCTAAAATAAAATAAATATTAATTGTCAAGGAGCGTTAGTCGAGTTTGCACATTGACATACCAGTTAAGTGTTATATGTTGTTTAAGTCTAGTCTTGAATTGACTCAGGGAGTTGAGCAAAGTGATTTTGGTTGGGAGAGAGTTCCAGGATCTGCCTACAGTGTTCACAAAGAGAGAGTCACTGGCAAAGTTATAAGTTTTGATAGTCTGGCCTAGTAATTTATGAGAGGAATGAAGAGGTCAGGGATTGTAATAGAGGGTGATAATATTTTTAAGAGCAGGAGGACCTCATTTCATCCAGGGAATGGAAGGAATTAGATACGGTTGAGCCAATTCTCAAGTGCCAAGACAAAGTTCTCAGCACCCCATCTGATTGGCAACACTGGTCACAGGGGTCCCCGGTAGATGCCATGGTGGTTGTGGTGGCCACCAAGAAAGAACTCACTCAGGAGAGTTCTTCGGTCCATCCACCGGACAGAGAGTCATGGGGCATGGATTGTTTTGGGAAGCGGACTACACCTCAGCCACATTTGCCTTGCATGCACTGAATTACATGACATATGTCATCAGAATGCAGCTGGACCTGGTCAAGGAGGTCACTGAGTCTACCCCAAGCTGCATGTCAGCAGAGGAGAAGATTTTCTCCTCCCGTATGGCCAACCTTGCCGGCATTTCCAAAACTTCCATGAGGCTCCTCTCACATACGACTGAAGGTGCCTCTAGGGTGGCTGGAACAGGTGTAGCCATCAGGCGTCATGCCTGGCTCTGGCTTTGTGCTTTCTCTGAGACCTTCAAGGCATCATTTGTGAATGCCCCCTTTGATGGTTCCACCATCTTTGCTAAGATCATTTGAGACATTTTGTCCACAGCGAGAAATAAGAGAAGACCCTGTCTGCCACTGAGATTCACTTCTCAACCTCACAATGATCCTTTTCCAGGAATAAGTGCAGGGTGAAAAATATGTGGTTCCGAAAGTCTCAGGGTTTTTCACATGACATTCAGGACTCAACTTCTCACAGAGGCAGAGGGGGATACGATAGACATCACCTTCATGGCAGAGGGGGCCCCGAAGAAACAAGGGTCTCAGGACTCTCTTCCAGACAGACCCTCACAGCAGCCCTGAAGGGTTGCCTGACTGCTCATCTCTGAAGGCAGTCAGGGGACATCTTACTCTTCACCCAACAGCCTGGGAGTCAATCACAAATGATTGTTGGGTGTTGCAGATAATATCCAGACACTATTCAGTCCCTTTATTTCAGCCCCCAGTCCCCCCAAAACATCTCCTGGAAGTACCACCCTTGCAATGGGAGCAGGCAGAAGTAGAAATTTTCAGACTGCTCAAAAAGCAAGTCATCCAGCCTGTCCCCCCGAGAAAAATCCGGATCAGGCATCTATTCCAGGTTCTTTTTAGTGCCAAAAAAAGTGGGGGATTTAAGATGCATCCTGGATCTTTCAACTTTAAACATGTCAGTTGCCATGTCAAAGTTTCAGAATGCCATGCTTCAATCCATTCTTCCCTTTTGCAGATGAATGACTGGCTGTGCTCTTTGAACCTCCAAGTCATGTACTATCACATTAAGATGCACCGATATTCTCAGAGGTTCCTCCACTTCCAGCTGAGAGCCAGTCATTATCAGTTCAGAGTGCTCCACTTTGGGCTCACCACTGCCCCCAGTGTGTTCAGCAAAGTGACGCCAGTAGTGGCAGCTCACCTGTGGCTGCAGAGGTTCCAGGTCTTCCCCTCCCTAGACAACTTGCTCCTTTCTGCTCCCTCCCTCCTTCTCAAGGCCGCTCACCACCTTGGCATAACAATCTCTACAACTCCCAATAGGTCCCTGTTCAAGTTCTCAATTACACTGGGGCTCACTTAGATACTATCCAGAGCAAGCATTGCTAACTTTGGACAGACTGTTATCCCTCTGACATGTCAATTGCATTATTCAACTACAGTGTCCCCCTGTGGATTCAGTTCTTCGGGCGTTGGGGTTCATGGTGGCAATGATTACCCTTATTCCAATGGCTTGCCTCCACATGATGGTTCGCCAATATGCTCTGGTGGTTCAGTGGTCATTGCTAGACCTACCCTTGTCTCATCCGGTTTGGTTATCTGGACCATGCAGGGATTTGCTCCTCTGGTGGCTTCAGTCCCTGGATCTCCTTTAGGGATGTCCATTTATTCTTCCTGCCCCGGTGACCAGTCCAAGGCATGTGGTCTTCCTTGGAGACCCACCTGCATATCAATGTCCTGGAGATGAGGGCAGTGCTGTTAGTGTTGCAAGCACTTCATGCCCATCTTCCCCCAAGGGACAATTGCCATCCAGACAGACAATATGTCTCTAGTCTGGTACACCAACAAAAAGGAGGGGGACCAGGTCTTAACCCCTTTGTTGTGAAACCATGAGATTGTGGGAGTGGGTGATCTCTTCTGGCCACTTTCTCATGACAACACACATTCCGGTAAGGTACAACATTCTGGCAGACAGGCTCAGCAGATCTATTCTGATGCCTTATGAGTGGTCTCTGATTCCTTCAGTAGCAGAACAGATCTTTCTAAAATGGGGTCAGTCTTACTGCAATCTTTTCATCTGTCCTTCCAATGCAAAGTGCAGAGAGTATTTCAAGATGAAGTCCCCTATGGAGGACTCCCCCAGAGACACTAGATCCTGTTCTGGATCTGATCACGCATCCATCAGGAATCCCACACCCAGATTTGGCCAGTCTGAAGCTCATGGCTTGGCTGCTCCAGTTCCACTAATCGTTTAAGACTCCTGGGCTGTCTTCTTAAGTCTTCCACCAGGAAAGTTTATAACAGTCAGTGGAAACATTTCTCCATATGGGCTTCTCATCATGATCTGGACCCCTTTACTGCTACAGTCCCTGCCATTTTGGAGTTTTTGGTAAATATTTTTAATCAGGGCAGCTGTTTTTCTATGGTAAAGGAACAATTGGCAGTGATCTCCAACTTTCACATAGAAGAGAATTCGGCTTCTTTGGCTTCTTCCAGGCTTTGTAAAGCCTTTTTGAAAGGTACCTTTTTACTTAGGCCTCCAATCAAAGACCTAGTGCCCCTTGGGATCTTATCCTAGCACTACAAGCCTTGGTTTATCCCCCTTTTGAACCAGCAGCTACAGTTGATTTTCAGTTCCTGTCTTGGAAGACAGATTTTATGGTTGCTATTACCTCGGCCAAGACAGTATCAGAGATCCAGGCCTTGGCTGTCAAGCCCCCATATATAGTGTTTCATAAAGAGAGGGTTTCCTTAAGGATGAATCCATCATTTTTTTCCCAAGGTGGCATCAGAGTCTAACATTAAGTAGGTCATCAATGTCCCTGTTTTCTTTCCAAACTTCCACAATAAAGGAGAGTATAAATTGCACTTGTTTGATGTTCACAGGCAACTGTGCTTCTATTTGCATAGAACAAAATCCCTTTGTAAGTCTGATCAGCTTTTTGTTTCCTTTTCTAAGCCTTTCTTAGGAAAGCCTATATCAAAAGTAACTATGAATCTCTCAGTGCATTGTGTTGGCCTTTCGAGCCAAAGGATTATCCCCATCAGATCATGTCAGGGGATTCCACCAGGTCTGTAGCTACTTCTGTGGCCTTTTGGTCTAGGGTTTCCTTTGATGACATTTGCTCTGCAGCTACTTGGGCATCATCACATATGTTTATCTCTCACTACAAATTGTATCTCCTTTCCAGAGGCAGGGCATCTTTTGGCTCAGCTGTGCCCCAGAAAATCCTTCCATAAGGACCTCCCAAGGTTACTTGGTAGCTGGGGACTCTGTCCCACAGGATGAAGATCAAATGAAAACAACTTTGTACACACCATAACATTCCATCTGAGTTGTTGCTTTTCATTTGTCTTCAACCATCCCTCCCTCCTTCACCCTGCCTTATGTGGGCTGTGTAGTAGACCAGATGGAAGAGGCATAGCCCCTACATTGGCAAACCTTTTTCTTCCTTATTGAGCTAACGGGTGCTAATACCAGGGTTTTAGGCATGTGATTAGGTTGGGGTGCTACTGTCTGCAGCAAACTTGATCTGAGGGGAGAAGGGAGACAGGGGTGTTATGGGTAACAGAGGAGCCTGGAGCTTGGATCCGATGCTGAAAAAGGCATCCGAGTCATACTGTACCGGATCTGTATTCCCACAGGTTGAAGACAAATGAAAAGCAACAACTTAGATGGAACGTTATGATGTATGATCTACTAATCAACCTATCTTCCTCTATCTTCTCTAAACTGGAATCCTGTTACAACAAAATTTCAAAGTTTGCCACCAAGTCCAAGTACTCTACCCACCACTGCATACCTCTCCACCTACTGCAATGGCTAGAACTTCCAAACTACCTGGACTACCTCCAAATCACTACAGCCCACAAACTCATTTTTAAACCCACTAAGTGCCCTGCACTAACTAATATCTTACCACTATATACCCCTCACAGAACTCTAAGACCTGCTCACCAAAATCTCATTTCTGTATACAAACCAAACCGTCCCTCAGGTTAGCTTTTATTTCCTTAAGAGAGAGGCTAAGGCAGAAGGCTTAGAAAAAAAAAGGCTTAGAAAAGGAAACAAAAAGCTGATCAGACTTACGAAGGGATTTTGTTCTATGCAAATAGAAGCACAGTCTCTTATCCTTTTCCTTAGCCAAAAAATGGAACTCTCTTCCTCCCTCTCTAAGAATTTCTCAAAACTTTGATCACTTCAAAACCCAGCTCCATTCCTACCTCTCCAATAACAGGAAATGCACTCTACCTACCTAATCCTGCCTAATACATGAATACATACATATACATAAAGTAACTTCCACCTTACCCAATAGGAGTTCAATCATATTTACTGTTTTCTTACAAATGTTTCTTTCACAGCATTCTCAGAAGATTTAAAACCTCAGTATAATGGTGACTCTTTATTATCGACCTCTAATTGTATTTACATGTAAATATGCACTGTATACCATACTATGTTGATATTCTACTGTGCTTATGTTTCACTACATACATTTTACAAATTGCTTAATTGTTACTATGTCTGCTATGTTTTGTGGAGCTTTTCTCCCCAGGCCTCCACTGAAAACGAGCTCCTTGAGCCCAGTGGACCTCCCTGGTCATCAAACTGAAAAAAAATAAAGAAAGAAAGAAACAAATAAGTAATGAGTAAATAACTTTTTTTTTATTGGACACTCCTCCCAGTCCCATTGCATCAGCTCTTTCTACTGAGTACAGTGGCACTATTTGGGAAGCCCCCCCTTAGCTCTTAACCTTAAATTATCTTTTGTATCCTCCTTTTCTATTTGACAAACAAAAAATTACACTCTAGCTGCTTTTACTGTATTTTACTGTATTTATAGTGTACCTTTTCCTACTTTAATACTTTATTTTCCTTTTGCTTCTGTTCTTAAAAGTGTTAAATTATACCAACATGTTTATTACTGCTTGTTAGTAGCCTGATTACATTGATGACATTGTCTACCGAATTGCTGCTTTATACTGTTTTTTTTGCTGTTGTGACTGATTCTAAGCACTTGAAATTTCAAATACCTATGCACTTAGCACAGGCTAGATTTGTTCTTACAGAATCTAGACTACCTTGTATCACTTGAGCATTATAACCAGCTCTTCAGTGAGATACTGAAAGATCTAAGGCAGCCATTGCTTCCAACTAACTATAAGTACCTGGTTTCATTCTTATATTGCACTCTTAATTAGTATTTGCATTCTAATGTCTGTTTGAATTGTTGGAACTGTTTTTGGCACATTTTACTGCATACTGTACTAGTTCAGCTGTAGCATAGCCCAGTTCCTGGCTTGCTGTTTCTGTGTCTGTTTTGTAACTTCTGAGCATCAAACTCAAGCCATCTTTGTTGGAGAGGGCCTTTCTGCATCCTTGTGGGAGGACAGTGCTGTCTGGGTCCCATCTAATTGATGGTGATTGGACTAGAGCACAGAGTGTGAATCCTTATTTGTTAGTATGACTTAAAAGGGTTATTCCTTTTTGTAAATAATCCATGCGACTGCACTTCTTTGTGCACTACTGCGTAGTGGTAGTTACCATTAGCAGTTATAGTAGCAAACATTTTGCTTGCTAAATTTTCCCTTAGAGCTTTGCTGTTTTTTTTTTTTTTTTTTTTCTTTTGTGGCTGAGCTCTACTGTCATGTAGCACACTAAACCTAACCCCAGAGGTTCCAACACACCTATCACCGATTAGCCATTCCTAAGTGCAACCTCTCTTCCTGACCATATAAATTTACCTAGCACTATGGATGTACAATTTCCCACTGTTTCTCCAGCCAGCTTGGTCTAGTGTAGTTAACTGCCTCATGTTCACCGACAATGCTCTGCTCCTAGACCAGTGGTGGTAAGCCTATTACACGTGTCAAAAGTGACACTCCACAACGTTTTGGGTCACACACCAGCGTTCATCAACACCCAAGTTACCAAAGAAACTAAATGAACAAAAATACAAAAAAATATGTGACCCTCTACTCATTAAAACTCAGCAACAAAAGTCATTAACTGATGTTAATCAAATCAAATGCAATGTGTTCCATATTTTTTCAGTTCAATTCAAAATTAATATTAAAAGTAGGGTAATTTTTTGGTGTGCTGTTTTAAACACAATTATAAGTAGCATATTATTTATCTATTGTAAGTCAATGATTTTTCTTTTACTTTTATAATACATACCAGCACACATAACTGCACTGTATTTTTTTAAATAAATGAATATGTAAGGAATTGTTTGTTTTTGTTTAGGGGTGACATGACAGCAGACTAAAGATAGGCATTTTCTGAATTTTTGACATGCCGAGCCCAAACGTTTCACCATCACTATCCTAGACCTCAGAAACTCAACATGTGAGAGATGCAACTATATTAAGAACTTTGAATCCATGCTCTCTCACACACCAGTCAGTACATATGGCAATGAGATGGTCATCAGCATGAACGCCTGACCTCCTACTCCACCCAAACCCACCATCACACATACCTTCATATGTGGAGGTCCTCACCAGAAACATACCTAAACACCACAGACGTCCCAAACACAAACACAAGCATGCTACACATAATACTTCCTCTGTATAACATAATACACATAATAGCTCACATACCAGTGTCTGACCTTCAAGCCTTAAGGCAAAATACAAAACCAAACATAGTAGTTATAGGTGATTCCATCATGAGACACACAGCTGTCCCTCTCACCAGGCTGGATAAGGAGAAGATCATAGTCAGCTGTCCATCAGGTGCCATATCACACATGCACTCAAGTCTCTCAACAAGAGGTACTGTTATGACTGTGTCATAGTCGATGTTGGTGTGAATGAATTGAGATGTACCTTTCTGGACTATATGAAGAGAGACATGATTGAGCTCTCAGACTATGTGTCTCAGGCTGGTATGTCCCTAGCCTTAAGCGGCATTTTAGCTTCACATAGGATGATGCCTCAATACAAACAGAAAATGCCTGACTTCAATAACTGGCTTAGTTTCTGGTGTCATTCCAAGGGGATACAGTATCTGTTAGCTTACCAGAGATGGTCTTTATCTGTCACTCCTTGGATTTCGGCTACTGGCCAAGGCTGTTGCCATCCTCATAGTGCCTTCTTTAGGTGGTATCTCAAGGACAAAATTCCCAATGTAAGAACTTCAGCTAATAACAACTTCAAGGTTTTGCTACTAAATGCATGAAACTGCATTTACTGGAAGCAGTCCTCAGCTTGGGAGACATATACATTTGTGCAGTCACAGAGACCTTGTTCAAGGCTGTGGACAGCACCCCAGCCATACTGGGCTACACCTCCTTCCACACATTCAGACCACAAACTGAAGGCATAAAAATTAAAGGAGGTGGTATATTAATATTCATTAAAGATAAAAATACCTCCAGATTAGTTAGACACCCTGGAGATACTTCAGGAGCAATTAACTGCTGGTAGGATACATATTCAAGTTATTGCCAGCTACAGGACCCCCTCCATTAATTAGGACAACCACTCTGCCTATTTGGATCTACTTGAGTCTATCAAGATACATCCAGCCACCATGGTTTTGGGTGACTTTAACTACCCATCCATTGACAGGGGGAAATTACTCATGCAGAAACTCACTTGCCCAAAGGTTCCTCAACTTCATTTGCTTCAATGCCCTGGACCAGCTAGTTGACACCCCCACAAGGGATACCAACATTCTGGATCTGGTAATTACCAATATGAGGGACCATGGTATCCCCCCATTGTGAGGTCTTCCCTGGTGATATCTGACCATACATTAGTCTCAGTTGAAGTTACTATGACACCTGACCCCCTCCCTAGCACCAACTAAACTAAAACACTTCTCCAGAGCAAATTACAACCTCTTACAGGACAGTATAAATAGCTTCACTGCACCTCCTCCCTCAGATGTAACTGGCAACTATGCTGAGTTCTACACAAATGCTTTATACAAACATCAGAACAACGGCATTGATTCAGCTGTACCTGATAGGATCAAAACAAGTTCCTCAAGGAAGAGCCAACCTGGCTGCAGGACAACTGCCATTAACAGGCTTTGGAATACGACAAACAAATTGCTGCATGAGAGTAAGAGGGATTGAGCTCCAATCTGGACAAACAAGCAAGTAATACTCCTTGTGAAGTCCTCCAAAGCTAACTATGAATCCAAATTAGCTTCCTTAACTAAGGACAACCATAAAGTTTTCTTTAGTTACATCTGTAACCTAAAAGGAAGGGCTCAGATTTGTGTCAAACTGATAGTTAACGATACCACACGTATCGAGCCTGTGGACTTTGCTAACCTATTATCCAACAGATTCTGTGAATCTTCAGTCCCCTTTCCTCACCACACTTACTCCAAGACATCCCTACCACCTGTCCTCTACCCCACATCTCTAAAACGCAGGTTGTGAATGTCTTCTCTAAGGTCAAAAACATAGCATCCTTGGGACCTGATAACATCCCAGGCTGCGTCCTACATGGGCTGAAACAAGAATTAGCAATGCCATCGGGTACTCTTCTCAATCATAGTCAAAGCATTGGCTTCATCCCAGCTGAATGGAAAAAGGCCACTGTTATCCCCTTGTACAAAGGTGGTGCTTCAACTGACCCAGGGAACTATAGACCTTTTAGCCTAACTAGCCTTATTTCCAATGCCATGGATAGAATCATCATTGACTTTATCAATAAAGACAATGGTAACCTCCAAACACTTGACTTTACTCAATTTAGATTTGTTAGAGGGAGATCATGCCTGTTAAACCTGGTGGACTTCTATGAGACAGTCAACAAAGCCCTTGATGAGGGGAAATCTGTGCATACAGCCTACCTAGACTTAGCCAAGGCTTTTGACACTGTCCCCCACTCAGGCATAATTGACAAACTTACCTAGCTAGGTATCAACCCGTATATCATTAGATGGGTCACTAAGTGGCTCACTGATAATACCCATGCAGTCAAAATCGGGCAATCCACCTCCTATTGAAAATGACTCTGAGTTACTTTGCCATACGTTTTCATTCAAAATGCATGTACTAACATGTGGCCGATCATCCATTCATGGTAATACCGAATACGTTCTACCACTCTCAGCCTTCGTTCTTGTTACCGAATTCCATTTTCTTTGTACTTTTGTAAATGCATTTTAAAGAACAGTATACCGTGTTTATAATCTTTTTGGTCATGTTCTGACTTTTATTTATTCCTTGAAATGAGAGTTTTCTCATGTTACGTCTTCATGTTCTTCCTGTCATTTTCTTTAAGAATCTGTAGCCAGCTGTTAGTGCATTTTGAAAATACATTTTAAAACATTATCACAGGTCAAAGCCTTCTTCCATAAAGCCAATAGCATGCAAAAGACTTGCATTTGTCTTTTAGTCCAATCCACACTATTATATTTCGCTAAAATATTTGGCATGGAATACATTTTTTTTTTTAATTATCAAATCTGATAATTCATCAAACTGCTCTAAGTGGATTCAGAAAGATCTGATATACTAAACAGCAAAAGTAAGGGAAAAAGCAATCAAAAAAAGAAGAAAAAGCTCTGTATGCAAAGAACCTCATAGTTGTTCAGTAAAAAGCAGTTAGCTTTAGCACTGGAAATGTCTTCCAGTAATTTCATTTAAAACAATGTTCCTAATGCCTAGTTCTTTCTACAGTGATTTTCCCTCCAAACTTTTATTGTGTTCTCATTTTCTTCCAACCATCTTATTATAATCATCACAGATAATGTTATGTTCACTAATGTTATTTTCCCCAAAGACTATATGTTTTGCTGTTTATTGTTAACAGTGGCATTTTTAAAAGTCACATGCACCATCCTTAACATATATTCCAGTTACCACCTTGACATTAGCATTAAAGTGACAGCTTCTTTCTAACCATACCCTAATATGAAATATAATCAATCCTGAAGAGCAAAACAGCCAAATAGCAAGGAATATATTTGATAAAATCCCCTGCTTTCTTCTGACTTTTTACACAGTTGGCCACGATCTTAGATACCAATTGTTTTGTATGCTATTTCCAAATGATCAACAGGTAACACTGATTTATCCTTATTACTTACTTACACAAAAAGAATCCAAGCAACATTATTAATATTCTATAATTATACTTTCACACTATTTAAAATTAAATCTGAAGACAGAATATATAACTTTCTAAACTCACAGTTTAAAATAAATGCATTGCAATATATATTTAATCAAATTGGTCATGATATATTGAAATTTAAAATCCTTATTTCCTCTATTACATAAACATGAATTTCAGCATTTTCATTTCTTACCATTTCCAGGCAATATAAAATGCAAAAATGGACCACTACTATTATGTTTTAAATTAATTTGCCAGTCACTGAAATCAGATTACTTTTGGCCTTAAAGTCCCTTGTGTTTTATTAACTTCTGTTGTTTTCTTTGGTCTGTCTTATATGCCATCAGCTAGGACTCTATACAGCACTCCTAGCACAAAATACAATGGAATGATAAGAAACATGTACACGTTTTGAAGAAACAAATAAATAAAAAATAGTATTTAAACTGCTTCTTTCAAAAATCTAATATGGAAAATTATGTGGTACATCAGGCATATATAACAAAAAATCTATCTGAACACAAAAGTGAATACATTTTCCTTCTTTTGTTGTCTACATATTGTGTGTGTGTGTGTGTGTGTGTGTGTGTGTGTGTGTGTGTGTGTGTGTGTCTTTCATTCATTCATGCAAAATTTTACTGAACAAGCCCAAATACATAATTAGTTTTAACAAATTCATGATTTTCTTCTACAATATGTACATTAAAGCTTTCTTTTGTTAAATTTGAGATTAGAAGCTGCATCAACTCTGATGAAAGACAGAGGTATGCTCATAAATTCTTCCAACGGCTTATAGAATAAATGTGCACATAGATTGCTTAATTTCACTTTTTTCAATATGCTATGCTGCATACGGAAAGCATAAATCTTTTATAAATTAATACATTCTTCATAAATGATGTTACAATAAATTGTCAGACATTCGAACATAGTTCATAATGTCACTATTAATTTAGTTTTAAATCTGTTGCATGCATCCCAGTATTTATGATAGTTTTTTGATTGTTCACACATTCTTAATAATAGTCAACAGAGATGTCATCACCTCATGTCTATATTTTGTAAAATTCAGTGGCAGTTGATGTCAAATATTTTTACAAACAATTCTGTTCCAAGCTTCCAATTGGCTGTGGTGGTTCAGCGGTTAGCATTGTCGCCTCACAGCAAGAGGATTTCTGATTCAGTTCAGAGCTGGACTGCCTTCTGTGAGGAGTCTGCATGTCTTCCCTGTGGTCAAGTAAGTTTGAAAGACATGCAGGTAGGTGCAAGAGTGTGAGGGTGTGTGCCTTCTGTGAAGGTTGGGTGCCAGGCTGGCAACCCAGCACCGTAAAAACAACACTGCCAATAAATCTGCAAACCGTTGATCCGCTGTGGTGACCCCTAACTGGGAAAAGCCGAAAAGACATTTCTCTGTTCCAAGTTACCAATAAAACAGAGATTTGCAGAAAACTTTGCCTAATCTCTTGGTGTCTTCAAACTGCAAATGTAGTGACTTCTAGATTCTCCCATTACTCATCTGATTACCTCAAACTGATTCTAATTATTATTCATATAAAAATCATATTCAATATTATTGATTTAACAAAGGCATTTAACAAGTAAGTTTTGAAAATGTTCTCATCTACATACATTTATCTCTTTTAATCTGACATTGGCAGAGTAATGTCATCATATGTAATTAACCTTACACTCAAAAAGATTTTCTTTTAAGATCAATTTTCAAATACTTTATCATATTTAATAAGTGTCCTGAACAAACTGACTCAGTAAACAAATGTGCAAATGCTTTTCTCCTTCACTCTGAAGTCACAGCAGCACTACCTATTTATAATGTAGTAGCGAATAAGTCTATTAATCTAATCCAAGTCAGAACTATAGTTATTTATTTATTTGCTTACTTATTCACTTATTTTATGAAAAATATTTAGATGTTTAAATTCTAGTCTTCTTACATGAGACAATATAATGTATCAAGACAAGACGTAGCAGATCCAAGTTAAAATTGCAAAATAAATTATATAAATGCTCTAAAATCTGGAATAAAGGGAATCAAGAAATCAGTCTAAATAGGCTTGCTTATAAAATGGAAATAGTAATCCGAACCAATCACCCAACCAAGTAATAGTAACAGGGTCCACAAAACTGAGGCCAGGTATGCCAAAGAAATTTTGCCAAATATTTCTAATCTGACCCAAAGATCAGTAAACAGCCATTTGACTTTTAATGTCAGGTGTTTATATGGGGCATTGGATCTTAGCAGTTCCAAGAGAGGTAGGACACACAATGTAATGCACATAGTATGTGAAGGTATAGATTCTGAAGATTTTGAAGATACCTCCAGATAACTGAAGATAACTCCAACTATAACTTGAGACCATTGCAAAGACACTCAGATTAATGAGGCTAGCAGAAGTGCCAAGAAAAGCTCTAGTCATGGAACTCTGGACTCATTGCAGTTGGTCCAGATACCATCCAAACAATGTAAAGGGCATCCAAGGTACTTGGATATGAAATAACCAGCACATGGACTATTAGTACCAAGTCTAAAGATGGTATAAAATGCTTCAATGGCAAATATTTCTGAGATGAAAATAGGATGTATTTACAACAGTAGGCATAAATTTTTATCAAAAACACCCACATCATGGAAATGAGATACAATTTCTGGCTTGTAAGCCTCCCATAAGTTAACCTAGTCTAATTCTGAACCCCAGAGACCATCCAAGGTAACCTCTGCATAACCCAGTCCCAACCAACAGTAGCTCACCCAAACACAGGTAGATATGGACATCATCAGAAAATATAGCAATCATCTTATGTTCACAGACTACTATTAATTCCTTAAAGAAACAAATATAGTATGCAAGAGATGCAAATACACAATTTCAGTCCAGGCAAGAATCTCAAATGCAAACAAGGTTGCCAAGAGCGCGTGGGCACACAGACACACACACACACACACACACACACACACACACACACACACACACACACACACACACACCCTACATTCACCACACATTGTCCACTTTACACAAAGACTAACTTATGCTGCACCACTAAAATGCTAAAATGTAGTATTCCCAAATCTCAAAGACATCCTATGCCTATAAATGGCAATGTCTATCCTCAATAATCTCCAAAGTACTCACCAAAAGCTACAACAAACACCACACAATGCCTACTCCCTGCGGAGCTCAAGAAGAATCTCATAAGGTAACTAAACCTTAGCAGAAAACTACGTTCTCTCATAAAAACATCCAAGGCCAACTTTGAGAGAAAAATCGCTAAGGACACTAAAGATAACCACAAAGCCTTCTTCAGCTATGTTAGAAACCTGGCTGGAAACCCTCAGATATGCTCAGAGTTGGTTCACAACAACAAAAAATACACTGAACCCACAGATATTGCCAACATTCTGGCTGACAGGTTCAGTACAAATTTCTCCCCTCCCTCACCCCCAAAAGAAGAAATACTTATCCCAGCTGAATGTAATCTCCCTGTCATCTCAGATGTCCAAGTGAGAACCGCCCTAAACAAAGCTAAAAACACAGCATCAATGGGACCTGACAGTATCCCGGGTTGCGTGTTACGTGAACTCCAAGAGGAGCTAAACCCACACATAAAAATGCTGTTTAACCTTAGCCTTACTTCGGGATATGTACCTGAACACAGGCGTACAGCAACAGTGGTCCCACTCCACAAAGGGGATGCCTCTACAGACCCTGGAAACTACCGCCACATAAGCTTAACCAGCCTGGTCTGCAAAGCTATGGAAAGAATCATTATGGAACTCATAAACATAGGGGACCTACAGACACTTGACCCCACCCAGTTCGGCTTTGTAAAGGGCAGATCCTGCCTTTTGAACCTGGTTGACTTTTTCGAAACAGTCACTAGAGCCATTGATGAGGGCAAAGCAGTCCATACAGCCTACCTGGACTTGGCTAAGGCCTTCGACACAATACCCCACTCAGGCATCATAGATAAGCTCAACAGCTTAAACGTAAACCCTTATGTCACTAGATGGGTTGCAAACTGGCTAAAGGACAGAACCCATAAAGTTAAAATCGCTGGAGCAATGTCAGACTCAAACCAGTCACAAGTGGTGTCCCACAGGGATCTGTCCTGGGACCCCTCTTGTTCGGCATTTATTTCTCAGATGTTAAAGCAAACATGGGAGGGCTGTGGCTGACAAAGTTCGCAGATGACTGCAAACTAGGTGCCATAGTCGATACACCAGCGGACACATACACCCTACAAAAAGGCCTCACAGAAACGGACAACTGGTGCCGGAGTCACGGCCTTAAACTAAATGCCAAAAAATATATAGTCATCCCCTTTGGGAAAAACAAAGTACCCACAAATTATCACATAGACAGCAACCCACTGAGTACGGAAAAAGTAATCAGAGACCTAGGGACCCAAGTCGACAGCGACCTCTCATTTGACACCCACGTTGCCAAAGTGGTTAGAAAAACATTCTACCTTGCACACCTCATCATGAAGGGATTCACATCCAGATCCAAGGATGTCATTGTACCCCTATACTCCTCCCTCATCAGACCCATGATTGAGTACAATGCCCCATTTGGTATGTACCTCACCCGGCATTTGCAACAGCTGGAGAGACCATAAAAGTACCTCACCAAGAGGATCAAGGGTCTCCAACATATGTCTTATTCTGCCAGACTAAAGAAACTTCAGGTCTATTCAGTAGCATACCGCCTGCTCAGAGGTGATCTCTGCCTGACGTACAAGGCCATGTCCAATCAGGATCTGATGGACATGCTCCACCTCAAAAAATCCAAATCCATCAGGACCACGAGAGCTAAAGACTTAAACCTTGGCACAAGGATGAATAGGACATGCTGGAGGGATAGATTCATAACCCAGAGGCTTCCCATGCTTTGGAACAAGATCCCAGTTCATATTAGGCAGAGCCCCTCACTGACTCTCTTCAAGAGAAATCTTGATGAGTGGATGGGAGATCGTAAGTTTACCCCAGAGGTCACATCTGTGTCACTGCTAGACAGGGGCACAGTAAACTAATTCTATTATATAAGGGGACCTTCATTGTGTCACTACTAGACAGAGGCACAGTATTCTAAATTTATTCTGTACATTTTTGTACCATTTCATGGGGTGGCAAAAGCCACATCACTATGGCTAGGCTTACAAATGCCCCAGGGCAGATAGCCTAGTACTATACTATGAAACTATGAAACTATAAACAGATCAGCCAGGACTACTGTCATGGGGATTCCACTGAATGACACACAGATGCTCCACACACCAGGCTGTACAAGGAGAAGATAGCAGTTAGTTATTTATCCTCCAAGTTACTTAGGCAATCAAGTCACTACATCCCATGTACCAATATGATTCTATTACAGCCCATATGTGCAGTAATGACCTTAGATGTACCACTCTGACTATAAGAATCGAGACATTATTGAGCTCTCTAAGTATGTGTCTCAGGCAAGTGTGTGATTGGTTTAATTTCTGGTGTCTTTCCAGAGGGATTCGATAATTCTCAGCATAGGAGAACATGGTTAACAAACTACATTGTTTTGCAAAAGATGTTCCAAATATTGGCTAAGACTTTATCCACCCTCTTAGAATTGTTTTTAGGCAATAACAAATTGACAAACCTATCAACATATCAAAATAAACCCAAAAAAACAGAAGGTGTTACTGTTCAGTGCTAGCAGTCTAACAAGCAAATCCATACCCTGTAAGATTTCCACACTCAGGACAATACGGTGCCATTACTGAGACAAGGTTTAAATACAGAGGAAGTACTATGATAGTTCATGACTTCAGTATGTTCCACACATATAGACCATAGAATTGCCTAGACAGGGACAAAAGGTGAAGGAGTCTCAATCTACGATATCAAAAGTGTAAGTCTAGGTTGCTTAAACAGGACAATGCCCTGGACTTTATCCACTTGCAAACCACTATAGACAAAGTCCCATACCATATCTAGCAAGCTATAGGTCACCCTCTATGTCCCAAAAAAGGTAAAAACCTACTAGAACATCAAAAATACAGAACAGATGGAAGAGGCACAAATCCGTAATCCACACGAATTCCTTTATTAAAACGACTCTTCAGTCCAATAAAACGCAGAAACAATAAGTTTGACTATACAGTCCACTAACGCAATTACACCAGCACTGCGTTTTCGTTTAAACCACTTCATCAGATGAAGACAAATGCATACCTACACAAAAAAACACTCCTTATATATTCATCAAAATAATTAAACAATTAGTTAATTAAAGGGAACTTTAACATTTAAACTTAAACTTAAACATTTAAAGGGGTAAGACTTATAATGCATACAACCCATACATTAAAATATATTATAATGGATTCCCCCCACACTGACCTGATACATTAATGGATTAATAAATTAATATTTATATCAAAATTTAATAAAAACTTTATAATGACTTAATCTAATAAAACAAACTAAATGCTTTAATACAACCAGCTAAAGCATTACAGCTTGTGGTATCCTATACTACCAACACTTTAAAATGTAAACTGATTTTAATACAAATTTAAAATGAGATAAAATATAGAAAAATAATAAATAAAAAAACATAAAATGAAAACACTTAAAGCTTAGCTGATCTCAGCTTGTGTACAGGTGCTAAAGAGATGGCATCATTTAGACCTGGAGGTTTATTCGCCTCCAAGGAAAGCTGTCACAACAGCTCTTTATACTCAATTGAAGCTTCCCATAGCCCACCTCTTACATCCTTTTCCACTACTTCCAACACAAAGAAGCTAAATTTAGCTTCCTGGCAAATTAATTTATGTCGGTATAAAGCATTATTAGTACATTTTGTTTTTATCTCATAGTAATGCTCATAAATTCTATTTTTTAACTTTCTTTCCGATTTCCCTATATAAAATGCATCACAATGATCACACAAACCTAAATAAACTATCTCAGAGGTGTGACAGTTCGCAAAATATTTGCTCTGGATCAATCTGTCCCTGCTCTCTAAAAAAATTGTTTGCTTAGTACAAATAAATGGGCATTGGGAACACCTTCCACATTTAAAGGTTCCTAGTTTCCCTTCCTTAACTTTTTTCATACCATATTTACCCTCCAGAATTGTCTTTAAGCTTTTGCCCCTTCTATATGTACATTTCAAAGGTTCTTCAAAGATACATTTCAAATCCGAAATCTGACCAAACCTACACCATTCTTCCTCCAAAATCTTCCTAATTCTAGGTGCACTACCATTATAATCAACTACAAAATTGCCTGTACCCTCACTGTTAAGCTTTGTAGATTTCATCTCATTCAAGACAAAATTTGAACCCAAAATAGGTTTAAATTTGTGATATCTACCTTCCCTAACTTCTCTTTCTATAGGCTCAATAAGATCTTTAGGGTAGCCTCGATCCATAAACATATTGTACAAAATCTTACATTCAACCTCAAAATCACTCTCCCTTGATGTCATACGGCTAGCCCTCACATATTGTCCCTTAACAATACCTTTTTTCTGATGGTAAGGGTGAGCACTATTAAAAGCCAAATAAGAATTTGAAAATGTTGGCTTTCTAAAAATCTTGGAATAAAAACAACCATCACTTTTGCCTATAGTAATATCCAAATAATTTAAAAATTCTTTGTCCTTATTATAAGTAAATTTTAAAAAAACAGTGGACTCTGAGATATACTTAAAAAATTTTAAAAATTCATCCATCGTGCCCACCCATAAAAAGCACATATCGTCCAAGAAAAGCTTGTAAAATTTCCAATTATGGGCATATTTTGAATTAATAATAATTTTTTCTTCCCAAGCTGTTAAAATAATATTAACATATGTGGGGGCACATCTTGCACCCATCCCTACTCCCTGAATCTGCTTAAAGAATTCTCCCTCATAATGAATAAGGTTGTTGTTTAAAACTAATTCCATAAAAACTAGGATCAAATAAAATTCATTATTATTAAATTTACCATAATTTATCAGGGCTTCTTCAAACCACATCATCTCCTCATTATGGGGTATAGATGAAAAAAGGTCCACTATATCAATATTTATAAAAGTAATATTGTCATCATACAGATCCTGAGTTATACTACGCAAAAGGTCCCAAGAGTCTTTAACAGTTCCCTGGCCTCCCATAGATAAAGACTTTAGCTTTACATCCAACCATCTCACCAATGGTGCAGTAACTGAGCCCTCCGAAGCAACAATAGGTCTCAGAGGGGGGTCTTCCAAATCTTTATGTACTTTTGGTATCCCAAAAATAGAGGGGACCTTAGGTTTCTCAACGTGAAGGTATTTAAAAGTTTCAACATCAATAGAGCGTTCCATAAGCAAGTCATTTAAAACCACATATATTTTTATTACCTATATTAATCTCATTTAAAGAGGCTCTGACATATTTGTCTAAATCATCTAAAATTTCCATCATCTTAGCTTCATATAAAATATTATCCATAATAACAGAACCTCCACCTTTATCTGGTTTCATAACTCTCACTGTAGTGTCCTCCCTAAATTCCTTTAATAACCCATATTCTTCCTTAGTAAGGTTATATGTAATATTGTTCCTTGGGAGCTCAGCTCTAAGTCTACTCTCCATTAATGCCTCAAAATTTCTTAATTGTGGGTGTAAAGATGGGTTGAACAAACTTTTCCTTTTCAAAACCTCACATTTCTCCCCAGTACTAGCATGACCCTGAAAAAACAGTTCTAAATTTTTCTTTCTTAAAAATAACTTGAGGTCAATCAACACCTTTACTAATATCCGCCTTCGTGTTAGGAACAAATTTAAGACCTTTTGATAGTAACGAAAAATGTGCTTTATTTAATTCATATTTACTATAATTGTAAATAGTATAACCCTGATATTTATTGATGCAGCCTTGGGAAAAAATAAAATCTGTGTTGATACAATTGCTAAACATATGTCCTTCTATTAATTCCACTGCTGAAATCTCTTGTTGCTGCTGTTGTAGTTGTTGTTCTGCATGCCCCTTGCCCCCATATACCCCCCATACTGGTAGTTTTTTTGCTGGTAATTTCTTATTCTCTCTGACCTCCTTAAAGGGGGGTATTCATCCAAATTATTCAAATCACCTACTTCATCTTCTCCATTTGATACAAAGTGCTCATTCCCTCTCCTATCCATACCAAAATCATTATGGTTTCTGTACGAAAAATATTTTGGTTTGAGATAACACACTTTGTCCTTATATTCTTTAATGTCTCTATCTAACTTCCTACTTTTCCTAATATATGCTTTATTAATATTATTACCAATCTTCTGCAACATATCGTAATACTGTCTCTGCCCTTCCTCTACTGAAAATAACAAATCTTCTGTAATTTTCTGGTTAATACCTTCAATTTTACTAGATAGAATTTTCATTTCCCTTTCATTTTCTCTAATAATGGCTTTTAATATTTCAAACCCACAATTATCAAAAATTTCTAACAATTCCTGGTGAAAAATATGTCCTTCCTTAACTTTATTAGGATATTTCACCACCCTCAAGCCTTTAGGCACAATTTTTAAACGTAAACATTCCCTCAGGTATGCATTCTCCATATCATAATTTTTGTATTGAAAAAAAACATCATCTAACAATTTTATATTATAGTCAAACTTCATTTCATAATCTCCCTCATGCTGTGAGGGTAATTTAAAGTCCTTAAAACAATATTGCTTTTGAAAAAAAACTTTTAAAATCAATTTTGCGACTCTCACCAGTCTCTTTGTGTCCATTACTATTATTTGCCCTTTCGTTGTTAGAGCCAGCACCCACAGCGTTTTCTGACCTAAAAAACGTTGGTACATCCGAACTGATATCACCATTAGTGATGCTTGCATGAGATTTCTGTGTTCTGTTAGGCCCATTAGCGAAAGAGACTCCTTTCGCGCCATTCTCGTGCTTCGACCTAGTGAGCATTTCCTGGTTCCCTGGAACACTAGGAGATGATGTCAGAAAGGACTGGCTTGCAGGAGTCAGCAGCTAGATAAGCTGCGATAACTGGTTCGAAAGCATGTCAAACCTATCAACATATCAAAATAAACCCAATAAAACAGAAGGTGTTACTGCTCAGTGCTAGCAGTCTAACAAGCAAATCCATACCCTGTAAGATTTCCACACTCAGGACAATACGGTGCCATTACTGAGACAAGGTTTAAATACAGAGGAAGTACTATGATAGTTCATGACTTCAGTATGTTCCACACATTTAGACCATAGAATTGCCTAGACAGGGACAAAAGGTGAAGGAGTCTCAATCTACGATATCAAAAGTGTAAGTCTAGGTTGCTTAAACAGGACAATGTCCTGGACTTTATCCACTTGCAAACCACTACAGACAAAGTCCCATACCATATCTAGCAAGCTATAGGTCACCCTCTATGTCCCAAAAAAGGTAAAAACCTACTAGACCTTGTAACCAACAATATGGAAGAGAACAGCACAACCCATATTGTCACATCCTCACTGGTGAGGTTGGACCACAAAGCTACATCCTCTGAAATAAAAATCAACTCTGTAACCATAGCAAACCATGTAAGAATTTAGTTGGTCAAAATTCAGTGCCCTTCCTAACCTAAATTTTCCATCAACCAATGCAGAATTGTTAACAGAGTCCCTGTACAAGTATATAAATGGCTGTATAGAGGCTGGAGATAATGTAGATTACAGATACCCAGTTATGAGTCTAGAAATAAGCCCAAAGCTAAATCTAAAAGCAAACAGATTGGTGGAATCCTAACCTTACTAGGGTATATAACAAATGGAAAAAAGTCATGGCTAAAATCAGGAAAAGCAATTTGCATAATGGTAAGAGCTATCTAATTAAACTAACCAGAAAACTAAAAGGGTAATTAAGTCCAACAAGGCCAATTACCATATGAAGTTAGCCTCACAAGCTAAAGACAACAACAAAGCCTGCTACAGTTTTGTCTGAAACTGCAAAAGCAGTACACAGCAGTGTGCTAAACTGCTGGTCAGTTGTACCACCTTCACAGAGCAGAACAAGTTGCTAAATCTTCTGGCTGACAAATTCAGCTCAGACTTCATCCCCAATCCCCCCCCACATCCCTCTATGAAATATCTGCTAGCATAACACCACCCCCAACTTTTAGCAGGGGAACAGAACCTGACAGCACTCACTAAAGCCTAAAGAACAACCTCAGTGGGACCTGGCAGTATCGGGAGATGTAGCCTAATAGCTGGAAACATGACCTATTAGGACCACTTGAGTTACTTTTCAACTATAGCCTCAAAACAGGCTTTGTATCATGAGAGTGTAGGACTACAACAGTTAGCCCACTTCACAAGGATGGACCATTAACTGACCCCAGAAACTACAAACCCATTAGTCTGACTAGTTTAATGAGGCAATTGCCTACCGAATATCAATCATGATAAACCATTCCACCAGAAAATCATCCTCTGGAAAAAAATCTATACCATGCCCCTGTAGAAAAGTAAGAAGAACTCCTTGGAATTTACAAACTATAGACCCATTGCTATCCTCTTCCCCTATATAAATTTTTTAAGAAATGTATACAGTCACGACTCTAACAATGTATAACACATAAAGCTGACTCTCACCATCCCAACACGGCTTCTGCCACAATCATAGTACCCCCCACTGCCCTCCTAACTTTCAGCAACACCATCAACTCTATGAGAAATAAAGGTAAACAAATATCGGCTCTTTTTCTTGACATCTCAAAAGCGTTTGACACTTATTCTTACCCCATGCTCCTACACAAACTGTGCAATTTAGATCCCTCATACAATAAATTCTTATTATATTGCAAAAGTCATTATGTTCTTTTCCTCTTCTGGTTCTAGGTTAGGTACAAGTGATTACAGAAAACTTAAATCAAGTAATGCAGAACAACAGTAGGAATTATCACAGATTTTATGGCCAAGTATAAGGGCATAACTCATAAAGCCATTTTGGAGGGTACAAAAGTTCATTGCAGTGAGTGTAAGTTTCTCAAGTACACAATCCCAATAAAACTTTTATCCGTATCAACAGTATGGAAGCATATATATGTGACAGCTCCATGTGATTCATGATGACAGAAATTGACATAGTGTGGGGGGGGTCAGCTGTATTCCCTGCTAAATACACACTTATATGATGCATGTGTGGCAGAGCTGACTCAAATAGAATTACACGTAAATGACCGATACATGTGGTTGTTATCCTACAAATACATGCTGTTTAATTAGCATCTTTAACGAAGTGTAGTAAAGAAATGTGAGGCAACCATAACTGCTAGTTAATAAAATATCAAAATTAGGATTTAAAACAATTTTCTAAAAGTTATACTAATATGACATTTGTCATTGGTATTCAAACTAGAAAGAGCAAGGAAATAATTTTTGAGTATGGGTTTTAATTAAAACTCAATGTGCCTTTGACATAATTCCTTACTGAAGCACATTTTATCAGATTGTGCAGTGATGATGCATGGCATATAATATGTAATTGTTGTTTGCGAGTTATGCAACAGAAGACACAAGAATGCTGCAATAAGTACATATAATCATAACTTTTCCTCATTAAAATGATTTTTCTTGATCTATGTCATACACAGTAACGAGGCATGGAAACTGCATCATTAACTAATTAAAAGGGTTACACATCACCACTCAAGCGTGAATTACTTCTAAAACCATCTAGTAATCAGCATGCTAGTTCACTCTTTAATCTGCTAACAGTATATGCGCAGCAAAAGCACACTTTAATATGTTAATAATATCTGCCCCAAATATACATCATTTCATAGATCTTTACTTTTGTTTTAGATGATTATTTTTAACAAGCTACTTTTACAAACATGCTTCCTTCTGCATGAAATTGTAATATGCATTCTGAGATAGTTCTAGGCTGTGTAAAAGTCTGCAAGTATGTCAACAGGAAGACATATGTAAGTCTGTGCAGACAGGTACATATTATGTACTATATAAATATTAGTCTATTAGTATCATTAAGAGGATAGTTGTTTCTCAAGATGGAAATGTGATCATTACAAGCACAAATTAAAAAACACGTATGTCACTGTAATTCCATAAATGATAATAAAAGGTGCTGGAACCAGACTGGCACAACATGTACTTTACAATATGTGGTTAAGAATTTGATAAAATGAAATACAAGTTCATCATTTTGATGCTTATATTTAATTATTTTAGCATCCTGTCTATTATAATCAATGAATAAATACGTTCCTGTAGTGCTTACCGTGAATGTTCTGTCTTCAACTTTGCTATTCAGCATAACCTTTATGGCCAGCAAAGAACAGGCATTGTACAGGATCTATCTCACAATATTTTAAATGAAGTCCACATAGGCATAGCTTTATTGAAATGATTTGCTCAAGTGGCAGTATACTACTGCCATCCATTTAGTCTTAAAAATATTGAAAGAATCTTAAAGAAATTTACTTAAAAAATATAAGAACACCCATATTCTAATGTTAGCATATCTATCATCAACAGTGTCTGCAAACTTAATTTGGCATCAATGTCATCTGTAAGGAGGAGCAAAGGCCACCCCATTAGCCCCACATAGCATATTCAAAAGAGATATGGAACTTGGGCCTTGGTTTCCCTAACTAAAAGTATTTCAAGTGGAAAATAGAGCTTGAAGATATGTTTGCCTGGGCATTAATGTATACCTATAAAGGTTATGCCAAATGGAGTGCCTGCAGTGACACATAACTAACAGAAGGTAAAAACTGCAGCTAGAATTGGGTGGACATCAGAATCACTCCATGAGGGGTGCCTACTGGGTTGTTTGCAGTGACATATAATGTGAACTTCTAAAGTTATGATAGCCATTTTTGGAAGGGTAGGTATTATAAAATGATAGATGCAAATGAAGCTCATGTGACAATATAACAACATGTACAACAAATGCAAAAAGAGCATATCAATCCCAAAAGTTGAGAAAACAAAGCTACAATGGGAGGCAATTAGAAATTCACTCAAAATATTTATTAAAACACAGCCCATAAATACACCAACATCAAAATGTAACTAAAATAATATTTAAAGCAGGCTAACTTCTGGGCATTATATATCACATCCCTCAAGTATATTCACAAAGCTAAAGACTTTGGCATGTTACCTAGGTCCAAATTGAACATAAACTATAAAATATAATATTTTCTGTTAATTAAGTCTGACTTTCAGTAATGTGATTTTAATGACATGTCTTCATTTAAACTGATTCCATAAATGCTACTGTTGCATGTATGTGCTGCTATCATTCTACTCCATTGTTGTAGTAATACTGCATTAGCAATTTATACTATATATATATATATATATATATATATATATATATATATATATATATATATATATATATATATATATATATATATATATATATATATATATATATATATATATATATATATGTCTTCTTTGGAAGCTCAAAGTTTCAAAACTTTGAACTTCATATGGTTGAGACCATAAGATTGAAGTTTTGAAACTTTGAACGGTTTAAATGGAGATTGTCATACAGCGCAGAATGGAAAATTTACCATTCTCCTCACTGTAGTGTGATCTCAGATTTGGTATATTTAATTAGCAGGGGGTATGTGGGGCATGGGGGGGTTGCTCCCCCTGCATAAATGTTTATGAGTGTTTACTGATCAGCCCAGTACTTATTCTTTTTCTGACAGTGAGACATTTCTATGTGTCATAGATGTAAGTTCTCTGTATACCTCAATAGAACAGGAGGAAGGCAAAGACTTTGTCTAATTCTACGTAAGTAAATATGCAAATCATCTAGTACTTGACTTCAGTACTATTTGCCAGCTTTTGGATATGGATTTATGTATTTTTATTTTGAGAATGGTATCTATCAGCAAGTTAGTGTAGTAGTGATTACGGGTTCAAGTAGCTCCCGCTTTTGCCAGCCTTGTAATGTATTGGTGGGAAGGCACATTCCTTTGTAAGCTACCAAATTTTAAATACGTTAGTTTTTTTAAAAGATACATTGATGGCTTGTTTTTCATCTGGACTGGTGACATGTCTTCATTTGAAGAATTTCTCCCAACAAATTAATAGCAGTGTACATTGGTTGGATTTAGTGGAGCGTAACAAAGGGACCACTGTCCATTTTTAGACACACACAGATCGCTATGTTGGTTGAAGAAAATAGATTTGTAAGTAAGATCTTAAGCAAAGATACTTTCATGAACAATCACCTTCATTTTGACAGTTATCATCCTATTTTTACAAATGTCAATGTGTTTAGAGGACAAGTCATTAAACTTAGTTGTTTAACCAGTGATGATCAGATATTTTCCAAAGAGGTGGAAACACTTATGAATGTTTTTCACTTATGAGGTTATCCAATGAAGAAATTAAAGGTCATCTCTGATAATGTTATTAAACAAAGGGACTCTAAATTCCCTCCCATTTTGAGAGCAGGGTTTGTCCTACATAAAGTGGTGAATGACTGTAATAAGGCATAGTTTAATGATTTAATGAGTCAAAATGCATTTTTACCATTCCCTTTAGTATTGATGGTCCTTTGATTTGAAATAAAATCACTAATAATTTGAAAATCATTTTGGGCAACCAAGAATTGTCCAAATGTGTTGGTTACCATCCTAATTTCATTTTTAAAACGACCAAGAATTTGAACCAGATATTAGAACAGCCTATGATATCAAAGGTCAGTAAACCAACCAAGATTTATGGAACTTATGCCTTTCAGAACTGTTCCTGTTGTAGGTTCATACAATCTGCAGGTAGTTATCATTTTAAACATATTGACTATGTACCAAGAGCAATGTACAGGTATAATTACCACAGCGATGGTGTGATATAGCTTGCTAGCTGCTCCAATTGTAATAGTTTTTATGTGGGAAAAAAAACTATATAAAGGTTAGCTGACAGGATGAAAGAACACATTTTGGCTGTTAAGAAGGACAACATGGATGCTTTAGCAAGGCACATTCAGAATTGTAGGGATTTTTGGAAATTTGTATTTTTAGTTATTAAATAAGTGGATAAGGTTAAGTTTGTTGAGCATTTTAATGCATATCTTGAATTTTTGGAATTAAAATGGCAAGTTTCTTTATGAGGCTATGAGGTTCCTGGAATCAGTGACTGTATTTCAGTTAAAAACTTATTGAAATACAAATATATTTAAATGAATTATTGTAATTAATTAATTTAAGTTTACTACATATAGTGTCTTCCTTAAGATTTCATTTGTTTTTATAGATTGCTTTCTTTGATTGGTCTCTTACTGATGACATCACTGTTTAATTGTGTATAAAAGTACTATTGTAGGTATTTTTTATTCTGAAGTTCTTTATAGTAAAGAGAATGAAAGCACTTAAGATTTAAGTTCTCTTTTACTGTGTGTAATTCAGGAGTAGTTGCCTTTTGGGAGTGCCCCTCATGTTCATTTTTGAAGAATTACATTTATTTGTTTCCTTGGTGGTACTTGTTAATATATATTTCTTAATGTTTGTCCAAGCACATTACTAGATATCATTTTAACAATGTTTGAATATTTACTAATATTTAAAAACAAAATTAAGTGCGAGAATCCTCTCCAAAAACAAGAATGCATAATTCCACTATACTAAAATCCTTCTAGGAGGAGACATACACCCTTATCCTGGCCCCACCTATCACAACAAAGACAAAGATAACTTTCTCCCACACAATTCTCTAACCCAACAACAGCCAATCCCTTACCCTGGTGATCTAATTGTTGCTGCAATAAATGTTAGAAGCATAAGAAATAATACTGCTGAGCTACATGCCTGGATTATCCACTATAACACTGATATTCTCCATGTAACTGAAACTTGGCTCAAACCCAGCATAAACAAATCTGAAGCTATACCCCCTGGGTATAATATCATCCATAATGACCATATAAAAAGAGCAAAGGTGGTGGCATTGCTTTAATATTTGCCAGCACCTACCACATTTGCACTTACAGCAAACCAGTATCAAAATTCAGTTCAGCAGAGGTTATTTCTTTCTTCAAAATAAACAATTATAAACAAATATGTATTACTGTGCTTTATATCCATCCTTGTGACAATATAGCTATACTGGAATATATCCAAGATTGGATACCCATAACATTTCCACAAGGAAAACAACACTACTAGGTAATATGAATGTCGATTGTTTGGACTTAACTTCTTTACATCTAGCATGAACTTATATGGTTTCACATAACTAATTAATAACCCCATATATTGTAGGAAGACATCAAATTCCCTATTACACTGGATCCTAGTATCAGACCCCAACAAATACTCCATCACAGGTACAATGTCAGACTCTCTCTGTGATCATCTCCCAATCTATATGAGCAGACATCTCACACATCCAGTTAAACGGCATAGTTAAAAAATAACACACAACCGTTCCAAGTTTAACCCCAAAAGTTGTATTACTACACCATCATCTATTAACTGGAACTTCTTAAAAGTTCGCACCTAAAACAATGCTGCAAATCAATTCAATACAACTTTTCTAAATATCTTAAATAGCCTTGAACCTCCTAGAAGGAAAGAATAAAAACAAATAATGCAATTTGTCTATCCAAAAAGAGTAGAATGCTAACGCAGGATAGAGAAATAAAAGCATGGAAAAAATGGCAAAAATATAAAACACCTCAATATCTTGAAAACTTCAGAATGCTTCACAATCCCACGAAAAAACAAATAAATGAAGACAAAAAGCTATACTGTAATAACTTCCAGAATTCAAACCAAACTCCTCTCCCGATGACGCACCACTCAAAACTGCAACACAGTTCAACTCTTATTTTATAGATAGTATAGCATCTCTAACCAGGATTCCTCAACATCTAATCCCAAGTCTGCCCAACAGTCACAAATCACCACATCCACTTTCACCTTCAAACCTGTGCCCACATCCTATATAAAAGTACTCTTAAACAAACTTAAACTGTACTTTTCTTCAGTTGATGACCTTTCAAGCAAATACCTAAAAACAGCAGCCAGTATCATTGACTATCCTGCCTAAATCCTTATAGATAGATCAGTCCAGGAATCCCACATTCCCTCTCTCTGGAAAAAGTCCCACATTATCCCTCTGCACAAAGTAGGTAATTCAACAGACTAATAACTTTAGACCTACAGCAATCTTATCTCCCCTGATGAAAATACTTGAAAATGTATTCAGAAACACTTGCTAGAATATACCCTGCAGGAAGAACTCCTATCCTCTACACAACATGGCTTCCATCCTTCCCATAGTACTATATAGATACTATCAATAAAGCTAGACATAATTGCAAATTAGTCTCTTCCTTACTTCTAGACTTGTTTAAAGTCTTCAACACCAGTCTGTCACAGTAAATTTCTACTTCAAATGTCCTCACCGGGTCTCTCTCAGCCCATCCTTCTGTGGTTCAAAACCTACCTGTTCAATATGTATCAGTAAGTAAAATGGTAATGCTCTCTCCTTACCTCCCAGTCAAACACTGGTGTTCCACAAGGGTCTGTCCTTGGTCCCCTCATTTTTAACATTTTCACCAACACCTTCTATACCTCCACACAACAGGTCACCTTAATACAATATGCAGATGATTCCACTCTAATATGCACATCTGGCAGCACGGTACACCTCAAAAAAATTACTTAGGAAGCTTTAACAGCCAATGAAACATGGCCTCATAACTCACAACTCCTGCTGAACCCAAACAATAGACCAAATTACTACTTTTTTCCCCAAATCCCTCTCTTATGGAAAAACATAATTTCAAGTCCTCTCTCTTGATAATGCAACAATTGAAGTCACTTCTCATAGCAGATTATTAGGGGTTATAGTGGATGATAACCTTACATTTGACCTGCATATACAAATCTGGATAAGAAAAACTCATCAAAAACTTGGGATGCTTTAAAGAGCTAAAAACGTTCTCACCGATGCAACTAGAACTACACTTGCCACTACTTATCTCCTCTCCACAATTCTTTATGGCACTCCCATCTTTACTAATATACAGGCTTCACAAAAAGTAAAACTTGAGCAATGCTATAACAAAGCTGCTAAATTTGCAGCAAATACCGCTTTTAGCACCCACCACTGCATAGCACTAAAACACCTAAACTGGTTAGAACTGCCTCATCAACTAACATATACACAGCTTCTTACCACCTATAAAATTATCCAGCATCCATCTGCCTGTCCAGCACTAAGCAGCATTCTATACAACTATGTTCCCAGTCAGTCATTGTGCTCCAGTGACCAAAAACTCCTGTCTGTCTGCAAACCTATCAATTGCTGTGCATTGTCTGTACTCATACAAGGTTGCTAAAGCCTGGAACTCCTTCCCTGTATACATTACCTTCACTCCCATCTTTAGAAAATGTTCCAAAAGGCTTTCTAGCTAAAACCTGTCTCTGTTCTTGCTCAAAACCAGGATAAACCAACAAAAAAGTGTAACACTTCAAAATAAAATAAAGGCCACAGGCAGCAATGTAGTTCCACGAAAAAAAAAACAGATTTAATAATCCCAAAGACAATAAAGTAAGCACTTTCAACTTACTTCAATGAGTAAAACTTCTTCAGACAAGGAAACTTTACACAACTGGACACATTTAAAAAAATAGGTTAAGGTCACATGACAATAGTAATTAAAACTTAAAAATTAAAAATATATATGCCCAATAATAAGCAAACAGTGATACAATTGTGAACAACCTTCCTAAAACAACGGTCCTGAAGCATATAAATGAGATGTATTAAAGATGGACAATATTAAAAATATTATAATAAAAATGTACTTTAAAACAGTTAAACTAAATATAATGGACGAGGTAGATGTAAAACTTGAAAAAGATCTTCTTTCCACTACTATCATTTACACCAAAAGTGTAAATAGCAAATTACCTTTGTAAACGTCGTAACTTTAAAACACAGGCTAATGAGCAAATTAAGAAGTTTACAAAGGTAATTTGCTGGGTACATTTCCTTGCAATAAATGTAACATGTGCAAATTTATTTCGAAGGAACAAAATGTTATCCATCCTGTTATCAAATATAGATTTATACCAAAATTTTATGCTAGCTGCGAAGATGAAAATCCTATTTATCTGGCAACTTCTGCACATTGCTCAGTATTTTATGTAAGTATGACTTCCAGAAAATTAAAAGATAGGATGTACAATCACTTATATGATATAAGAAGAAATAATCAAATGAATGCCCTAGCAAAACATGTAAATAATTATCCAGATCAAACTTTTGAATTTAGGGTATTACAGATAGTAAATAAAAATAAGAGAAGGGGGAATAATAAGAACTACTTAGAATCTATGAACTATGTTGGATCTTTAAACTACAAGCACATTTAGAACCAGGCTTAAATCAATTTGTTAGTATTAAGCCGGTGTTAGCTGCCCGTAAATATTAAGGTATCTAATAAATACCACATTTAATAATTTCTATATGAATTTATTTATCATTATTTTTAGGTTTTATATATATATTTTTATTACATATCTATTATATGCATTATATCTGATTTATTTAGTAATAATTTGGAGCTTTTCTCCTCAGGCCACAGCTGACAGTTTGTTTCTACCCCTTTGGACCTTCACAGTAATCAAATGTCAATAAATAAATATGTTGGATCTTTTCTCCCCAGATCTCCACTGAAAAGGGTTTTTTGAATAAACCCAGTTGGACAAACCCTCTGAACAAAAAAAAGTAAGGCAAAGTGAAATAAACAAATTGCAGTGCTGTCATCCGCATCCTGAACTGCAGGAACTCTATGATTAAGCAGTGTACTACAGTGGATGCAGCCATGTCTATCTTTTCTATTTACTTTTGTTTTGCTTTGATACCTGTGATGTCTGATGCCGATTCATACTTGTACAACTTCAGTAATGCTCTGCATCCCTATTGCTCTCACGATTAAGAGTGGTTCTAGCATAGTACGTCATTATTCTGCATGCAGTTAATGTTATCTGACTAACTGAAGTGCTTAGAGTTTAGGAAGGTACCTAGTACAGAACCAGGCAAAAGGTTTATGAACACATTAGAAAGATTTAGTGGGCTGTTAGGGGCAGCATGTATAAAATGCTGGGCAACCAGAACAGCACAAAAAGTAACAGCAGATACACCCAACTCAGATGAACGGCCAGTACTGTGTCTTACACTGTCTATATAATTGACATTTATATGAGACCTATAACAAAAAGGAGGCCTCTTTCCAGATGAATGATAGTTATTCATAATAAAGATGCAGAAAGAGGTTCAGAATGGATTAACATTTCAATGAATGGTTTAAAATAACTTAAATTCAATGTATCAGATGTGAAGTAATGCACCTGACAATAACAAAAAGAGCACATAACTGAAACAACAGCCAGAGTGATATACCTAAGCCATAAGGTATTGGGGGCATGATTGGCAGATGGCAATCAGATGGTTGTACACCAAGGACATTCAGAAATGAATGTCAGTAATGCAGCACTTCTTGTGCAGAATAAGCTTTAGAAAGCCTGTACTATGTATCATTTTTTAAACAAGAAATAACTTATTTTTTTTTTATTTCAACTGTGCCAGATAGGAGATTGGGACAGGGTAAAAACTAAAAAATCAAAACAGTACTTGCAGACAAAGTTCAAAATATAAAAAGAAGAAACTGAACCACCACAGCTGGATGCACAAACATTTTTAATATGCACACTGAAGAATAATTTGCCATGAAAGCTCTTGCCATTTTTTTATTATTCTTCAGTGTGCATATTAAAAAATGTTTGTACGTCCTACCATGGTTGTCATGGTTTTTCTTTTTAAAGTTTGATTGTCACAGGGTACCACAGTTTGTAACTAAGCTCCTTGCAAAAGTAACGACACAAAGGGATACAAGAGACCTAAGATGCAGTCCTAACAGGGACAGTAATGCATAATTATGAAAAAAATGAAATTTAGAGGCTATAATCTGCAGTTCTGAAAAGTATGCCAAAATTATTTTTAACTCTTTGACATTTCTATGATTTTTTATTTTTAGTGTATCCATATACAAGCAAAATAAAATTAAAATGGTTTCTAATTATAAAACAATGAATAAAATAAGGTGTCAATTTTATTTTATTGTAAATGCGTATTCTTGCCTAAAGTGTTAAATTCTAAGAAATACTATGATTTTCCAACTCCAGCAGACTATGTTTCATAAACAATATGGTATTTTTCACTGGAAAATGGAAATGCAGTGTCCTTCATCACATCTGATAATCTGAAAGCAACCAAATATGGCAGTGTCAAATCAGTAATGGTATCTCTTACAGACAATCGGGTTCAGGTCTAGATTTATTTCACTCCTTATAAACCCTTTACAAAACTAAACATAATACTAACTGAAAATCAGGTAAAACATGGTTGGACCAGACATTCCTGACCATAGCAAGTAGGGGCCTTCTGTACTTTATCTTCAGTACTTTGGCATTCACAAAAAGAAATCATGGCTCTAAAAGTCAGTGACTGAAACACTTTCCCTGCTCATGAATTCCATAACACTGCATCTACAATGTGCACTGCATGTGGGTATACATGGTTACAACAAAAAAAAAACTTAACAGCGTTCTGCATCCTTGAGTAATGGAATGCTTACAGCTGTATAAACCATGCATTGATGAATTATGCAGCAGTCACTATGAAACAGTGGCTAATCACTTTACAACTGGGTCATAAGGAAGGGGAGATTACAATCCCAAGAATAAAAATCCAAACAGGGATATTACATCATGATTCATTGTCACCACCGGTGTATTACCTTGTCTGTTTTAAGGTGTTCACTTAACAGACCATGGTATAATTATAGTTTACCTTCAAGAAAACAGCTTTTCCAAATTACATCTCATCTGCTTTTTGTGGATAATTTAAAACTGTACAGATCAGACAAGCAACTGAAAAACAATTGCAGATAATCAAAACTTTTTCAGATGATAAAAGAATGGTATTTTATCTTGAAAGTGTGTAAAAGCAAAATGTAAACCTAGAAAATTGAAGCATCAAGAAAATATCTACCTGGTTTTGAAATCGGTAAGAAAATATCTACCTGGTTTTGAAATCGGTAAGAAAATATCTACCCGGTTTTGAAATCGGTAAGAAAATATCTACCTGGTTTTGAAATCGGTAAGAAAATATCTACCTGACAGAGGAATGAGATGCAAAAGAACTGTGACCACATGAAGGATCAGCAATACCAGAACCACAGATAGCTTACATTGCACTCTGTACAATTTTTCTCAATAACAGTTGAGGAACTAAACAAGAAAAAAAAAAAATAAATTCTTCCTTGATCAAACCTGAGGACCAAGAAAAAAAAAAAAGAACCACACAAACTGCTGACTACAAAAGCAATAAGGAAGTTGCTACAATTAAATTACAACATACACATTTAGTACTTCTTCACTTCAGCACTGGCTTCAAATTTATTATTGGCATTCATTTCAGTATAGAGGTTCTGCATTCCCAGAACATCAGCTCCTGTCAATGTGGCTCACAAATAGTTTGCAGCTGGGGCAGCTGTCTCCTTCACCCCACCCTAACCTCGCTATTCCTCTGAGTAATAGAGCATGGACACAACTAATCAAAGCTTAGTGAGGAATATAAAGTTAAAGCTAAAAATATCCTTGCTTTTCCTGTTCTAAATTATAGATTTGATGTGACTGAGTGACATCAAATAGTGTTGGATCACCTGGACAGGAAAACAAGACAACAGCGTCAGTGTTTTCAAATACATATAACTGTACACAGCACTATAATCCTTCGGTCTGATGGAGGTATGGGTCTCCTTGAAATGGACTATATGTATTAGTCTGCAATTGGGGAATTGTATACATGTTTGCTGACATCATCAGATACAAAGATAGTGAAAGTTCTAAACCATGAAGAAAACAAGTCTAAGATGAAATCTTTGCTCAGATTTGCAGAAGCATTTCAGAAGGTGTGCATACAGAAATCAAATCAGAAGTAAACAAAAAACTGGTGGCAACAGAAAATACCAAAAAAATCATGACTAGAAGAAAAAAAAAGACAAATGGAGAGCTCACAATTACTGTGGCAAGAATAAAAACTGCTGGAACACTGAAAAAGACTTGCATGCAAATGACTGTGGAGAGGTAAATTTAAACCAAAAGATAAAAGGTTAATAGTGGCAGCTGAACTGCTTACATGCTGGTTTACAAAATGTGCATAAAAAGTGGAAGACACACACAAATGTAGGTGCTGTTATAGTGAAGAGTAACAGTTTCACACCTTATTGATATACATGAGGTCAAAGGTATAGTTAGGGTTGGGGAAGGAGCAATGGCCCCCAGTGGAAAGTGTTACAGGGGATGATCGGTATATACCAATTCGGCATCAATGTGCCTCCTGCACCACCTTAGTAATGGGTGTTAACCCTAACAGTAATGGTTCTTCCGACAGCCGTGACCCTACACCTTACATTAATAAACAGTTTCTTGTAACACTGCCACTAACCAACACACTCACAGACACACAAAACCCTCAACACACACATTACCAACATTACATCTATACCCTTACCTAACCTTGACCGTAACACTAAATACACGCACACACAAACATACAAAAACACAAAACTTATCCCACTCACCTTTCCCTGACTGTAACACTAATTCACACACACACACACACACAGACAAACACACACACACACACACACACACACACACACACACACACACACACACACACACACACACACACACACACACACACACACACACACACACACACACACACACACACACACACACACACACAGACACACACACACACACACACACAGACACACACACAGACACACACAGACACACACACACACACACACAGAGACACACACACACACAGACACACACACACACACACACACAGACACACACACACAGACACACACACACACACACACACAGACAGACACACACACACACACACACAGACAGACATACACACACACACACAGACACACACACACACACACACACACACACACACACACACACAGACACACACACACACACACACACAGACACACACACACACAGACACACACACACACAGACACACACACACACACACACACACACACACACACAGACACACACACACACACACACACACACACACACACACACACACACACACACACACACACACACACACACACACACACACACACACTACTTCAGAGATTACTGTAACTCACAGTGCTTCAGACTTGGCCTTCACCTTTTCACTGTTTTCTTTTTGCACATACAGAAATTGTAATTACAAGTACGTCACTCAAATAGCATGCATGCAATGCAGCTTCAGTGAGTCATATGCAAACCATCTCCACATAAACGTCGACATTAAACTTAGTGCAATGCAGAATAAATAATGAACCAAAAAACACTTTCAGTAAAGGTGCTACTTTTTCAGACATTTTCAAAAAGTCACTAATGTACTTCCTAATTCCACTCATTATTCATGCAAGACAAAGACTAGGCAATACATTAACATCAGAGATTATCTAAACTGTAATAAAATCAGGATACCTTAATCAGAATGGCTAACCACATGGGAAGTTTAAGGGCTATGCAAATGCCAGCTGTCCACCTGAATGACATGGTAAGCCATACAAACTGTTTATTGAATCATAACTATTGAAAACTTCATGCACAGAAGTAATATGCTTATGCATATAAGCAGTCATACAAAAGGGGATACCTTAGAGTAGGAATGATCCCTTTCTTGCCAAAACTTTTCTCATTTTATAATGACTAGTATAATTGAAGACAAAAATACATGTATGAATAACCAATGAAAATAATATTGTAACATACTGAGCACATTTGTTCAACCACTGCATGCCAATTATTGAGTAGCCATGCTGCTCTCATTCCAACGCACACAAGTAAGCTCACAGCTCAGACACATTTACCGCTGAACAGAACAAAAATTAGAATATTGCAACAAAAGCATCCAGTGATCCAACCAAAGGCAATACGACTCCACAGCTTTCAAAAGATAAAACACAGCTTTAATAGGTAAGGGCTTTCATGGTAGAAAAACACCACTTCATCAGACCTCTAACACAGTTAAAAATCCATTCAAATATATACTAAAACATGATAAGAAAAGCACCAATCACATTATTGTTCCAATAATTCAATTAAATAGTTTTGCTCTTACTCAACTGATGGAACCATAAAAAACAATTCATTAAATACACATATTCTACTTATGTATATTAGTAAATATAAAAAACATAAAATACATGTTGAATTCTAGCAGCAAAAGTATAGTGTAAACATTACATTTGAAAATACTAAACAATTTACTTAAAAAGGCTTCTATTCTTCAAGATGGGTTTGATGGGTATTCCATTGTTCAACCCTTTACCCCTGTCTGCCCTCAACCTAATGATCCACCTATTTCATATTTTGATTTGAAGCAGACAGCAACATACATAACTGGACTGAAATTACAGCAGTCATGCAACTAATTTATGGAATCAGACGCATGCAACCGTGTCAGCCAGCTATGCATCTGAAAATAGTTTGATACAGTTGCTTCCTGAGACATCAAAAGCCTGCACTACTACCCACTGATATATACGACTGTGCTAGCCATGGCTCACTTTTATTTATTTTTTTCATTGCAGAAGATTGTTCTCCTAATCTCTTTACTCAATGCAAAATGAGCTGAGACATTGTGCCTAGGTGCCATAATGTTGCAACAGGTGATTATACACAGTGAAAACTGGAATAAGCAGCAGTTTTCATTTGATTCATCAGATAATACTGCACTTTTATTAGTGAAGGTTTTCCTGCAGTTTTGTTTTATCATTGCCATCCCCAGGTCCCACAAATGATTCATCAGCAGAACTAGGTCAGTTGTTAATACTTCCATAATGTCTAGCTTTCCAGAAGTTGACACTTGTTTGTTCAGCAGTGGCTATAACTGCTGTTCATTCATTGGTTAATGTGACTGCTTACTAGCTGGGGGAGATGCAGTGACAAACGATGGATGAGGGCCTGTAGACTTAAGGCTTGAGAATGGAAGCACACAGTTTAATCCTGAAGTACCAGGAGGTTGCACATGATACCTGGGGCTGAGTTTCCAGTCTACTAAATTATTTCTGTGTCAGTACAAACTGTTACATAATGATTAAGTACCTGCAAATATTACTTAATCTCTGTCATCTCTTTTGTTTTTATAAGACCTGCAAGAGCAAAGGAACGAAACATTCCCTGGAAAGTGACAGGAGTCTGCAACTCACTGCTACTTTGCAAAGATGCTTCAGGATAAAATAAAGATTGATTATTATAAACTCTATTATGTTATGTTCTCACTCCAAGTGTATCATTCATTTAGCAAACAGTGACCCTTAATATATAAAACAATGCACTCTTGTTTTAGTATTAAAGTTTCAGTTGCCTGAGACAAATCACAGTTAAATTGCCACTGACAGGAAATTTTTAGGTTTTAGGTACACAGGCTTTTAACTCATTCATAGCATGATAAAAAAAATATTTTGCTACCATGACATTTATTCTTCATGACATCATGACGTTTCCTAAGAATGTCTTATTTCTGCACTAAAACTCTACAGTTGTGCTGCTGGTTAGTCATATTTGCTGCTTAAGCAGTAATAGATAAAATACACACACCAGAGGACATCATGCCAACATGTGCAATTATAGTATTTTATTTTTTTTTTTGGTAGGACTGACTTACCAGCAGCCTTGTCGTAGATCTATGTAGGAATCTTTTGATTTGCACGATGAAAATTAGAATTATTCCTGTCCTCCCAAACCATAAAACAAATATATACTGTTACTGGAAAAACATCTTTACATTTTACATATGTATCTTAAATATGTTTTTCTGTCTAGCCATCTATGTATGCATTGGCTATACATTTATCTTTTTATCTCTTTATTTTTCTGTGTATTCACCTTCCTATTGCAGGACATTGATGTATTAATCACCAATGGGCACACTAATTTAGTGAGAGTACACAGGGAGAAGAGTTCCACAGTGAAAAGGTAAATGAACATTCATAAATGATGCTTTCATTCATTCCTTCATTAATTTTCTGTCATTAACTTTATTTTCCTCTGGTACACAGAGAAATAATTTTGGATAGAGTGGAAGTCGATTGCAGGATGCAAACAAAACATCATCCTCCCCAACACACATACACACACGTGCGCGAGCACAAACAACTACAAGCAATTTCAAGAATCACTAATTCACCTGCAGTCTGTCATTTGTATATTTGTATATGAGAGGAAGCAAAAGAACTAGTTGAAAGTGCATATGGACACAGAAACAGACTCTACAGAGCTGATACCAAGCTGGGAACTGAAACAAACAACCAGGCCCTGGGAGCCAGTAAAGATAACTCTTGTATAAGTGTGTCATATGTTACTGTTGCCTGTGCACAGTTAAACAGCTAATGAACTAACTAGTACAGAAGAAGGTGGGGAGTGGTTTATTATTAATGGAAATAACCAAGGAGACAGTTGTATTTAGTAAGACTAGTAATAATAATAATAATAAAATAGTTAACGCCATTGTTGTACTGCGGTGGTGGTGCTGCAGTAGTGTTGTCGCCTCACAGTAAGACGTTGTCCTGTTCAATTCTCAGCTAGAGCATCTTCTGTGTGGAGACATGCGTGAATGGGCGTACCTTCATTGAAGGTTGTGAGTCAGGGCTGGCAACTCGGCACGTAAAAATCTACTGCCAATCATTAGCGGACCGGAGTTCCGCTGTGGTGACCCTGGGAAAAGCCAAAAAACACAACAAGTTAATGTCAGTGTAACAAATAATCCTACTGTTACCTGGGGAGGTAAGTAAGAATCATCGGCATTAGTGTTGGTCTGAATGATGGCTAACATGTAGCTTTTAAGGCAGTTTTTTGTCTTCGTTAGTTGTAGGTTGGCTATGGGTCTATCAGTGGTGGTCACTGTGGGAACTTATAATATCATCAGTATCCCTCCACAGGTAGATGACGTGTGGTAAAGATAGTGTAGCTCAAAACAAATCTGATTTTAAATCTAGATAAAAAAAAACCACACACACTTAGGAGCTGGTTTGTGATTCTTAGTTCTTATTATAATAAAGAACTGAGAAACACAAATGAGCTAGAGTGTGTCTTTTTTATCTAGATTTAAAATTGATTTGATTTGAGCTACACTACCTTTAGAGAGAGTTATCCACCTATGGAGGGATAGCAATAATACTATAAGTCCCCACCGCGACCACCATGGATACAACCAATCTCCAAGTAAGGAAGAGCAATTAACTGCCTCATAAGGTACACGCCAGCCATCACTCAGACAAACACTGATGCTAATAATTCCTACCTACCTCCGCAGGAATTCATAGGATTATTTGCTTTTTGGATGTTTGACCCCCTATGAGTTGCAGATGATGAATTATGGAAATGACATGTTATTTATTGCACAATTAAGTGTGCTCATTGGTATTGTGTTCTGCATACTGATGTGATGAATTCAGATCAGCAAATGCAGAATACAAATCTCTGCCATTACAAAATAGCATATCAGTGAAGAGACAAACATGAAAACATTATAAACTTAAGTAAGTATATTTGGACAATGCTGTGAGAAATGCACAAACATTTAAAGGAATTGGCAAAGTATGGCGACTATCTCTGCTTGCTTTACTGAGCATTGAGGTGTCTCGCTGAACCTTCAAGTTAATTCATTTTAAAAGATGAAAGATTTTTGTTTCATAAGATTTAGTACAAAATATGAGTGAGAATTCTATACTAAGGGTGAAATTTGTATAGATATTTTAGATGGCAGAAAGCTATAGAGATATGGGAGCTAAAAAGGAAATGCTAAAGAAAAAATAAAGGAGGCAAGAATAGGATATAAATTATATATCAACCAATTTTACATTTTAAATATATTTTTTAGAAAAACGAATTTGCAAAAATATGTTTTTACACTTTCATTGGGAATGTACAATAAAATTCAAGGATTTGAAAAAAAAAGATTTCACAGAATGTTCATTCACAATAATTGCATTTCTTCTAGCTCATAACAAAAATACCATATGAAGGGAAAAGGGAAATGACATTAAGAGCAGTAATATGTGAGGAAATGAATACATCAGGATAACAAATATCACTAGTGCCCTCTATAAACATGGATGAAGCTGCCCAGGCGCTAGAGTGTGTTTTGAGCCTTGGAAGTTTTGAAATTCTCTCCACTGGGAGGGACATATAATATAGTAGCTGTTTTTTTTTTTCTTGCTAACTCTGGGAAGTTTTCATTAAAATATTTTTTAGATGGTAGGTGGGTGATAAAACTACATAATTCTGTGAATAGGTATGTGTAATAACTTTGTATGAATTTACATTTTATACTACATTTTCTTTTGCTCTGGTCTTCTCAACATTGAGTTTTCCCTCCCAACTGCTATAATGCTCTGCTGACCTATTTGTTGCCCCTGTTAAGCAACCTACAGCCCAGTCATCCCTGTGAAAGAGGCCGGGATGAGATTAAGGTGTACTGTGAGCACTGCTGTCATTCTAGTGAGGATCAGATTTTTTTTCAATCCTTTGACTCACAATACATGTTTTGGTTTGGAATGAGCCTTTCCTGATGCATGTCAAAGCTCTGTGTGGTGCCCTAATCCTCTTGTAAAAAATCATCTCTCTGTGACACCTACCTCCACTAGATCTTCTACTATGAAGAGGGTTCCCACAAGCATACACACACTTCCCTTCTCCCAAAGACAGACAAGCAGGCTTCAGCCTCAGCATCCCTCTCCTCCTCCTTCCAGGTCAAACAGGACTCCAAGCTGCTAGCCAAAGGCACATCATTTAGGCTGTAGTCTTTTTATTTTGTTGTCACTGCATCATGCTGTGGCCTTCCTACCCAGTGCCCACTTCTACACTAGGTCTACCAGCTGCTCCTGGACCCGGAACCTTCTCTGACTTTGCTGGGGCTGGTCATAAGGGTATCCTGGTGGTCTTGGCTATCACCATTCTGCCATGTTTTTCCACCCAGGTCTTTTCCCTCCCCCAGTGCAGCTATGAGGAACATGGTGATGCTTGTGGGTCAAGTATGAAATAGGAGTATGAGACATATCACCCCACATCAGTGGCTGCTCAGCCATGACCAACACCCTTATCCCACTTTAAGCCATGTCATCTCAACACAGAGTTCCCAGCCTCTACCAGGGAATGCCGACTTAACATCCCTCACCTGCTGCTCTGTCATTTTCCTGACCCACTACTTGAATCCATGCCAACTAGGCCATAGTCAGAACTCTCTCCCTCTTCTCCACTGGAGCAGTCCATCTGGCCATCTGGACTGTTGCTAGAGTGTTGACTCTCTCTGTCAACAGATTTAGCTACCTTTTATACAACTGGCTTTGATATGTTATATAACTTTTAAAATGTGATGCAGAGATAATTTTTTGAACAATAATTTATTTGACTTAAGTGTAAAAGTAGTATAACTGGTTATTTTTAATTGATGGTGTCAAATAGCAAGTTAAAAAAAGTAAAATACATGTATGTAATGTTATAACTGAAAAGTGTAGCATACTGCAACTTGAATCTTACAATAAACTTCCTAATTCACTTTGTAATGCAGCATTTTATCGCATAACACTTTCTTACTATATTTGCTGCTTGTTTATCTTTTCTTATTGTTTTGTATTTAAATACTGGTAAAGGTGTGCTCCACACTGAATCCAGTTTATTCCTGACTGAAGTGTTAACCTGGAAGCCATCTTTTCTACTAATTTATATACTAATAAAGAAGAAAATGCTGACTGGCAATCTGGTTAGCAGAATCATTCTTTGGCAATAATATGATGCTGATTTTTGTCTGCCTGGACATTTTCCACTCACCACGCACACATTAATTGGAAGTACCTTGCCTGAGTTTATTACTTGTATAACTGCCAGTTTGCTTTATGGTTTTATATTTAAAATCTGTTTAATTTTGCTTTTCTATAGACAAACTATCATTTTAACTTAAAAACTGCAATAACCCTAAGTTACTCTTAATCACTGGTATAATTCCCAGAATGCCCACTCATGAAAATGGATTATTGAACTTGTTTTTGTTGTTACTTTTATTGGCAAATTTTCTGTGAGTTTAGTGCCCCATGATTCGTTACCATTTGTCAAGCAGTTCTACCAAGTATCCCACACACTGTTTTCATCATTTCATTTTATTTACTGTGATCCTATGCATGGATGTATTGATTTATGGATTGTAGTCCTAACCTTTGGAAACTTCCTTGTCTACATGTAAAATACAAACAGCCCTACATCCAAAATAAAAGAATAAGCACAGACTATTCTAAATATTTATTTATTTTGTTTCATGTTCAGCTGTGAGTTTCCATTTTCGCATCATCCTTTGGAGAAATACTCTATAATGATAATAAAATACAGCTAATAAAATAAATAAATGCAAGGTCAGTAAGCTATATGCAAACAGAAGCAGAATACTGATACAAAAGTATCAATTCAGAGTAAATACTGCATTCGACATGACTGATCAGACGAATATATGCCTGCGTGATTTACAACCTTCATACCCATGCAGGGTTTACTAATTCCACAATACAGAATGAGATAATAAATGTGCAAGGTGAACATTTAGGTATTATACATGCAATCACATCATAAACAAGTCAGAGTTAACTGGAATTAGGAATAAACAATAACAGGTATAGCTGAAATAAGCAGGGATATACTGGCATCTGGATAGATATGGTTCACAAAGCTAGTACTTAACTAACAGGTTGAAAATATTAGCATGGTTTTAGGCTGACATGGTGCAAGAATATTGCCTGGCATTATTATCCACCGGACAGGATGATGGGTAGAAGGAAGAAGGTGTGGACATATAAGGCCACCTAGGTTATAACTGAAAATTGGCTTAACTGGTTGAGGTTATCACAGATTACCATTTCAGGTATCCGCAACTAAGCATAAATGCTTCCCAATTTTATTACAGATTCCAAATATTTTCTCAGTGATTCCAAAATCTTCATAAGACTCTGCTAGTATGCGGACACCATGTGTGGTGTCAGGACATCTGGTCAATAGTTAGGAGAACATGTTGGTTGCAGAGAAACATCACATAGTAATGGAGGTGCCTTGTTAGCTTAAGGAATCCAGAATGTATAATAATTCAGGCTGATTACATGTGGGAGAGGCAAAACAGATTGAAAGGTGATGACCAGATCTAGTAACAGGCACAGAAGATGATCACAGCTAAACAACATGGCAGGCTGTACTGCCCCTTAGGAGAGAGGAGTGCCCACAATCAAATGGTAAAGGCTCTCAAAGTCAAACTAAACTACATAGCCTTCATAATCTGTATGACTGCACCGATTAGAAAGCAAAAAGAGACAAAAATTAGTCACTGAGATCTCAAGATGAAATTATTGAAGATAAGTTACCATTTTGTGCAGAGAAGCACTCCCCTTTAGCCAACAAAAAAAAAAGAGTTCTACAGAAGAAACATGTCAGACGACAAAAGTAAACCATATTCAATAAATCCTCTTTTTTTTAAAACCATTTTTGACCTTAATACACTACAGTAGTAGAGGAACTATATAAATGTCAGTCAGTAGCACTGCACCCAGGGTTCATTCATTGGGCCTCTCCTCTTTTGCATTTACTTCTTGGAGGTCAAAGCAAATTTTTTTAACATCTTTATTGATTTAACACTTGGAAGCTGTAGTGGTGCAGTGGTTAGCTTTGTCACCTCACAGCAAGAGGTTCTCCTGTTCGGTTCTCGGCTGGAGCGCCTTCTGTGTGGAGTCTGCATGTCCTCCCCGTGGTCGAGTGACGTTAAAGACATGCAGGTAGGTGCGAGCATGAATGGGTGTGCCTTCTTTGAAGGTTGGGCATTGGGCTGGCAACTCGGCACCGTAGAAATCCACTGCCAATCATGAGCGGACCGGAGTTCTGCTGTGTCGACCCCTAACCGGGAAAGCTGAAAGTCTTTTTTTCATTGAGTTAACACTTAAAACATAGGTAAACATACATTTATATAAAAAAGGAAAACAAACCATATTAACTTATTCCCAATTGCAAGCATTATACATCACATATGTTCTTTTGTATATTTATCATTAAGTCAGCATTACGTAAATTAATCACGTTCTGCCTTCCCTTAAACCTCATTTCTCACTCTTTACTCAAAGCATTAGTCTGCATATCTTCTTGCCACGATTTCCATTCTTTCTATGTAATTTGCACCTACCCTTTTCTAAAACTCCTGCTTCTAGATTTTTATCCCTTTTACAATATTCAGTACTTCAAACAAAATTGGTTTAGATTTTAACTTCCATTTTCTAGTAAAAGCTATTTTGGCAATCCCCAGAATTAAACTTAACAAGGCCTTACTATGTCTAGGCAATTCAGATCCTGTATCCCAATTACAAAAAAAAAGAATAATTTCCTTAGTTATACCAATTTGCTTAACTAATGTTTCTGACAGAGTACTATGTAGGGAATTTTTTAAAGTCTCCCAACTTATTACACTCCCAAAACGTATGTCCCCAGTTACTTCTTTCTTCCTAATCATACCTCCAACATTTGCCATTTACCCAAGTAAAAACAAAAAAAATACCTATGCAAAGATGTCTGAGTAAATAATATCCTAAATCATTTAGACTTTATTGCATATTTGGGAGCTATACATATAGCGTCCGATTGTTTCTGTGTGAATTGCGTATCCAGTCTATTTTCCCAATCTTTACTAACTTCCTCTGACTGATTCCAATAGTTATCATGCAGTATTTTATATGCCCTGTTCTAGATTCAATTAAAAACTCTAGCAGAGCAGGTCTTTCCCTTAGGATTCCCCTATCCCTTTCTCCTTGCGTGTACTCAGAGATCAATCCCTGAAAGTGAAGGCAGTCTCTAGCCTGCAGTCCAAATGCCTTCTTTACTTCTTATAATCCTGTTACCTTTCCCTGTATAGATATTTGCTTCCAATACCTCATTTTCTTTGCCAGTCTTCTCCAGTAAAGTTCAACCCCTCTTGTTTATTCTCTGTACCCCTAATTGCAGTCATCTCTATAGGCAAAATAACTTTTCAACATTCTCATGTTGGCTTAGTTCTTAGAATATGTTCTGTTACTTTATGAATACAATATGAGGTCAAAGCTATTGTTTGTTGAGCAAGTCTGCGAATGACTGCAAAGTTGGTACTATCATACACTTGCCAGAGGATGGCATGATCCTCCAGGATGACGTGTCTCAAACAAATAGCTGATGTCAAAACCATGGACTAAATGTCAAGAAATATATAATCTTGTCCTTTGGCAACACTGATTCCTCTTATAAGTATCACACTGATAACACCCCCCTGAAAACTGTTTCCATAGTCAGAAATCAGGGAGTCAATGTCAACAACGAACTGTCCTTTGATCACCACATATCCACCACTGTAAGCAATTTCACAAGTATGCCATCCAGGTCCAGGGACATAATCATTCTATTGTACTTGGCACTCATTAGGCTGGTCATTAGTATAATACCCATTTTGGTATGTATCTGTCCAAAGACTTGTCACAAACAGAGCGAGCACAATATTACTTCACTGAAAAAATCAAGGGCCTAAATCATAAAATTATGTAGGCCATCTCAAAGTCTTCTATTTCTTGGAATCATATAAGCTTCTGAGAGCCAATCTTTGCCTCATGTACAGAGCCTCAGCAGACCCTATACTGTCAAACCTACTGCACATTCACAAGTCCAGTAGTAGCCTAAATACCTGCTGAAGGGATCCCAATTTCCTCTGCAACATAATAAGATCGTGTCTGAGGGATAGGTACGTATCACAGAGAATTCCACTCCTATGGAATTGTCTTCCCCTTCACATAATGTGAAGTACTTCGCTTACTCAATTCAAACCATATTTGGATGAATAGATTAATAACTGCAAATTCAGCTCCAGTTTAGCACCCTTGTCCCTGATGGATACTGGTAGCCATGTGTTCTATCATACCTTTATTTTATCCATCCCTGGGTTATTTGTAACAAAATATATGAGCTAAAAACTACCATGGAAATTTGTTTCTTTTTTTAAGATCTTCCCAGATCAATAGTCTAGTACCTCTGAAATGATGAACCTATGTAAGTCCCTCACTCATAACTGCTTTTATTGCCCCCATCTTGCTGCAGCAGACTATCTGCTGTAGGTGCTTCCCCTTAATCGTCAGGCTTCCCTGCCTAGTGCATTTCCTAGGGATTTGATAATTAAATGGGAAGTATGTAGTGAGGAAAGCAGAATGAACAGGCGATTATCAGGGTTTCATGTTACAAGAACACACAAGTAAACCTATATACATGTAGTGGTCAAATTGCACTTCTTTTTGAATGCATACTGTTTGAAATAAAGTTACTGAATGAAATGTATGTCAAAAAGAATGCACGAAAGACCATCTTCTATAGAGATCACCCAGTACCTGAAATAAGGTAATTTTGCCTTTTGTGTTGGTATTGTGCAATCTTAGTGAGGACGCTGGTTTTTTTTGTTTAGACTGTTAGATTATTCCATTTGTGAGCATTTGTGTTTGATAAAACTAACATTGAACAGATTGTAGTTTGGCTAGTCATCATTTCTGCATGACTCCAAATACATGCATAAAAATATAAAATATGTATGTATACATATAAAATCTATTTGTACATACACTGTGTGTGTGTGTGTGTGTGTGTGTGTGTGTGTGTGTGTGTGTGTGTGTGTGTGTGTGTGTGTGTGTGTGTGTAATATTAACTCAGCAATGTCAAGCTACATCAACAAATAAATGCAAAACATAAATAAATAAATAATGGGGAAAAATCTGGATTTTTGCAGGAAGTAAGCCCAACTGCACACCACATGGATAGATACATGCATGCACATAAAATGAGAGGGTTGTATTGCTTCACTGGAACCAATATCTGATCATCTCCCTATCTCCTGACACTGATGTTTTTTTTCCCATTAATTTAGATGAGGTTAGGTTTCTTCAGTTCTCAAGAAGGCTGGGTTTGATGATGACGACAGCTTCAATAATTACAGAACTTATATCAAATGTCCTCAAGAGAGGGTTCTACTTGCAGCAAGATTCCTGTCTACATATGAACACATGATACACTCCCACCCTGTTTTAGCTCTAGGGAAAGTACCACTGCCCCACTTAGAGACGTTAACGATCTCCTTTTGACAAGAGATCAGCAACATTACTTCATCCTGGTCCTTTTAGATCTCTCCTTTGCATTAGGCATGACGGACCATGAAATATAAATAAATGCTTCACATATTATTGTTGTGGTATCTTGTCTATTGTATGTCAGTGGTTGCTTCTTATCTCACTGGACATACCCCACTGGATTGTGTCAGGACTTAATTCCATCTTTTTCTACCCTCTGAGTGGGATGCAACGGGGACCATTCTTAGGTCCCTTATTGTTTGCAATGTACTTGCTTCCACTTCAAATCACTAGTCAAAGCAGAGGTTTAAAATTACATTTTCATGCTGATGATGCTCAGTTATGTCTCTCTTTCCCTCTGTATTGTATGGTGGCTTTTAATAAACTTGTCTCAAATTGTGAATGAATTCATAACTGGATGATCAATAATTGCCTCAACAACAGCAGGATGATGGCTGTGGCCCTTCAAGCTACTGTACATACTTCCTTGACACAAGTCATTATCAGTGGTGGTGATAGGCTGGAGTGTGCATCTAAGTTACCCAATCTTGGCATAGTGCTACACATCTAGTTTAGCTTTAATGACCATGTTTCTGCCATCAGAAATCTTCTTGATGGGGGCGTGGCTAGGATGCTGAACTGATAGCTGCACTTCATTTCAGCTCTCTTACCTCAATACAATTCCTGACAGGAATTTTACAAAATAATATTTAATTTGAAGAAATTTTTATTACTAACTTATTTCTAATAACTCTGAGCATCTATAAGAAAAAATTTATTGTCAGAACTTGAATAATTCCTGTCAAATTAATTACTGGAAAATCAGCACCAATATCAGCTTTACAGCATGAGTCATCTAAGGAATACAGCACAAGACTCTTCTCTCAAAAAGACCTGCAGTCTCTCATTACAAATATACAGGAACTTACAATAAAAATCGACAAGATGGACAATAAAATAGATACTTTTAAAGAAAAGTGCTCACAACAACTGGAACAGCTTCAAGAAATGTTTACACAGCAGAAAGGACAGATATCACTTATTGAACAGTCATTAAGTGACATTGACACTAGAGTTCAAGTAGAAGAACAACAAACTGAATTCTTACTTCAACAGAATACATATTTACTAGAAAACTTGATGATATGGAAAACCGAACAAGAAGAAATAATATTAGAATATATGGTCTACCAGAAAAATCTGAAGGGGACAATATGATAAACTTTCTTACCACCTGGATACCAGATGTAACAAAAATACCTGAAGCTCTTTCATATGGTATAGATAGATCACTAGCAGCTTCTGGAAATGCTTCTTCTCCGGTAAGAACAAGCCGAGATCTATAATTGTGAGACCTTTTTCTACACAAGATAAAGATCTTATATTAAGAAATGCTTGGGCAAATTCACCCATCAAATACAATGATTCATTAATAAGATTTGACAATGATTATTCTACAAAGGTGGTTTCAAAAGAAAAGAATTTCTACCAATAAAAAACCTTGAAGAAAAAGCAACTGAAAGTCCATCTTTTATTTCCAGCAAGACTGAAAGTTTTTCTACCAAATGGAATAAAAATCTTTGAAACAGTAGATTCAGCAATAAAATACCTTACCAACAACAACATCCTAACACATGAAGAATCTATGGACTGGACAATAAGTACACAAGAGAAATGCTGAAGTAAATAATTGGAAAACTGTTGAGCAAAAGAAAAAAAACTAAAGGACAAATAATCTTACATATGTTATATTCTGTAAAAATCTAAATAATAATACTAACAACAAAAGAAAAGTTCTTACTGTCTTCAAGTTACGAAACAGGTACTGTTTTCAATTATATTTTAAATGTCAAAATTAGCATAAATGTAAATACATTTATCTCAAATCACATCAATATACTAAGCATAATTTAAACATTACTCTATTTTTCATTATTATCCATCTATTATTTTCATATTCTTAATCAGAGTAATCAATGCATAATAATGTTCCCAAATAGTTTATTTATTTATTTATTTATTTATTTTCTCTCTTTGTGTTTTGTTGTTTTTATTTTCTCTTCTTTTTATTAAATCTTCATTAACTTATAATACTTTAATCAGTATATGGTTATATTGCTTAATAGGTATAGTAATGGCTGCTATATAACTTATTATTAGTTACATCCTGATAGTATTACTTTTATAAGTTAAAAGTGTCCCTGTTTGGATAATAATGCTGGGCAGAAATGTGTTGCTTTTGAAATTAAGTATTTCAGTTAGGATGTATCATAAGACTACTTTAAATAATCTTAAAAGATGTTCTGCCTTTGACCCATATGCACATACTGATATAGTCCAGTGAAAAATATGTTTTAAGTGATATTTTGAGGCTATAAGTCATGTGTTGTGGCTCCAGACATCCGGAGTTGAAAGATGCTTGTGACTAGCTTAGATATCCTGTTGTCTTTTCTTTTGTAGAGAAATAAGGCATAGCATGTTTAAAATGCAAAGTTTGACAGTTGTGAACACTACTCCGTAAACTAGAGTGCTTGCATGCACACTACATGGGTTTGTCACCAAATAAGAGGACACATACCTTTTCCTGCTTGGTTCTCGAGACAATTTAACAGCCACAAACATCACTAGAAACTTGAGTTACTTATTGCTTGTCGCATTTACTTGACTCTTTCTAATTGACATCTAGTCAGAAAATAAGCTAGGTTCACATTTAAAGATACAGAAACCTAAATTCCTTCTAAGGAAACATAAATAATATAAAAGGTTCATATAAATATACACAGATATTTATTTTTGAAGCACTTTCAGTTTATGGCTACTGATGTCTTCTAGCACCTTGATAGATAAGGACATATATCTGCTTGTCTTTCTATCAGTTTAGATTTCCAGACATTTTAGCTATCCCTTACTATGTTTTATACAGCAGAGTTTAAAAGCAGAAATTAATCATCAGCAAATAAAATCACTGCTGTTTTACAAATTCTCTAAAGAAACTAGTAAATGTCAAGCAACTGACAGGTTTGTTTTGGGGAGGGTTGCCATTTCCACGCTGGTGCTCCTGCAGAATACTACTGATGTCCTGCTGCAGTATGCATGCCTCGGGTGGGCAGGTGGGATGCAACAAGAAGGTTGGATGTGCATTTGGCAAATCAAACATTTAGATGGCGGTATGGTATACTAGATGGAGAAAGTGGAAGCAATGATTGTATAGGCAACTATAATGAGTAACATAACAACAGTGGATTTGACCCGTGTGTCAATTATACAATGTTTATATCCCATGTGGCTTTGGGCTTTGTCGAAGCATCTGTGTTCTACACACATATTGTGTTGGATCTGATTTGAGTGGAAGGGGAGAGGCTTAGCCCACACCCTAATTTGTTACTGGGTTGCCATGCATTATGGGCATGCATTGTGTAGGTACTCAACGGGCTATCCATCCTTAGATGGCTCATGCTGTTCCGTTTGCTCATCTGAATGGTGACTGCGGCTGTGCTCTTCTTGTTATGTTGCCTGGCTGTGGCTTCACCCTTCTTATAATATTGCCTGGCTTTTTACATTATCAAGAATGACACAATACTAGTGTATGGGTATATCATGTTACTGTTAGTGTGGACAAGGATGCTTGACAATGCAACTATGATTCTTGGACCTTTCTGCAGTGTGTTGTCTGGCAGTTGAGAGCCTGGTTGTTCCTGATCAGCGGACCTGTATTTTTGTGTTTCAATGTGACTGCATGAAAGGATGCCAGTATTGGTCTGCAAGTTTGGTGGGCAGTAGATTGGGGATTGATTTGAGGAGACACTTGTATTATGGCTGGGGCACTTGACATTTGATAAATGTATCCTCTCAATGATGCGTTCTGTCTGGTCATTGGCTGTAAAACAACTTTTCTGAGAAATATTGTTGTGGTGCCAGTTAATGATTTGGATTAAATGTTTCTATATACAGTCGTGAAGCAATTGCCAGGATAAAATGGTACTCTTGCAGTGCATGGATCATCGTGGCTGTCCTCCGATGTTGGAGGAAAAACAAGCTTCTTGGACACCTTTTGACGTGGTAAAGGTGTTACCCCATGGTGTGAGTACGGTTTGTCTCTGTGCTGCAAAATGGGTTGGGAATTTGGGCCTGTAATATTTACATGGTGGTTTGAATCTTGGCAGCTTCCATTGTTTTGATGTGTTCTCCAGTATACTTTTGTTCAGTCATAGGATTGAATTACTGGTGTTGAGTAGGTCAGGATTGTATCTCCAGCACTTGTTGTCAGCAGATAGACGCACTGGTTGGGTGTCAGTCTAAGCTGTGGGAGTTGATGTGTGATATACATAGATGTTTGCTTTGAGGGTGTGGTCAAGTGCGCTGCAGTTTTACCTCTGTACTGTGTCAGTTTTCATTGTGCAGGGTCCCTCTGAGGGTTGATGGAAGTGTTGGCAACAAGACACTCAATCAGGTAACAACATTATGAGTGGTCTCTTGGATAAGGGAGCTGTCTAAATTGTGATCTTGTTGTCTCCAGCCATGGGAATTGTCATTGAAAAGCTGAAAATGCAATCAGAGGAACATATTTAATGTCTACTAAAGAAATATTAATATACTTATACATTGTATCGCATTTCAGTTTATGTTAAACATGAAATATGATGTGGTTTCAGAACTATTCATGTTTTTATTCCAATATGACTTTGCAAATATTAATTTAAACACTGGTTTCGGACTTGAGTAGTCTAAAACAGTTGCACAACAATGGTACTGTATTATACAGTAATGTCAGTAAATAGTTTTCAACAGATGTATGAAATATACAGTTATAGATTTTAACATGATGTTTATTAATACCCTAAATTATTTTGAAATGATACTACCTTAATCTAAATATTTGTACCTTTTGAAACCTGCTTAGAAGTAAGTATTATTGAATTACAATAAGATGAGTAAAGAATATATGTATATATTTTAGCTGATTAGATTATCTTAATATATTATTCAATTATCTTTATTTAAAACTAAGAGGATAAGAGAAACTGATCCAAATATTATTTGTGAGGGTTTGTTTGGTTAGATTCACTAACCAAGCGAAGTATATTACCTCATAGCAATAGAATGTTTTTTAAGGTTAAGAATTACAAGTTTGGAAGTTCTATTCTATCACTTTGGTGTCACTCAGAAACATGCAAAAATCATACAAGAAAAACTTTTTGAATACTGTATCCAAGATGGAACTAAGAATAAACAATATTTGCATAAACTCACACATAAAACAAACTCAAAACTAGGAAATGAAATGTTTATCCATAAATGTTAATGGTCTAAATAATAGTAATAAAAAGGGAGCTCTATTCAAGCAAACATAACATACAAACCACACAAATAGTTTTTTACAAGAGACACACTTATTAGATAAAGATATAAACAACTTAAATATTAATAATTACACAGTACTAATAAACTCTCAATACAAAACAAAAGAGGAGTAGCTATACTATCCTGCAACTCAACTATAACACCTAAAATAATTACTACTCATCAAGATACATCAGGTATGTTTTGTCTAGTTTCAATAGAGTTAAATAAGAGAATCTATGCGTTAGTAAATCTATATTGGATCCCAGGACTAGGATTAAAAACAGTTAAACAGCATTTTGAAGAGATAATTCATTTAACTAAGGGTACCCTGATATTGGCAGGAGACTTCAACTGTATAATGAATGGAAAAGATACAGATTCTAAATCCAAAAGAAGAAAACAACCCATCTCTAAAGCACTATCAAAATTTATAGATACATTGTATTTAAAAGATATAAATGAATTTGCAGAACCAGACTCACTAATCTTCACATTTTATTCTCATAGATATAAAACTAACTCTAGAATTGATAGAATATATGTTGCCAATGACCTAATAACAAAATTGACAAAGTCAAAATCATAAATTGTCCTTTATCTGATCATAATGCCATAGTCTTTGAGATAGAGCTTACACCATTTTATTCAAATCCCATTACTAGGATACCTTCCTATATCACAAAATTGAGAGATTTCAAAGAATTTTATGAAGAAACAATCAAAAACTTTCTAGAAATAAATTACACAGAAGATATTTCAGAAATATATGTCTGGGATTCATTAAAAGCAGTTACATATGGGAAGATATTATCCTGGTACATAAATAAAAGGAAGTTATGGAATAAAGATATGCTAGACTTACAAAACAAAGCAGATAAATTGAAACTGGAAATACAAAAGGGTAATGCTACTCAAGTTCAAGAACTTACACAAATCAATAAGAAGTATACAGAATTGCTACACCATAAGATTATGATTAACTTAGAAAAGATAAAAATAAACTCATACTCTACTAATTCAGCACACCTGAGATACTTAACTAATAGAACAAAAAAATAATTAAATCTAAGCAAATAAAAGAAATATTTATTCCCAATACTAACAAAGAACTAAATGATATTTTAGAAACATTCAGACTCAATTTAACATTGATAATTCCATAAATACTCAAGATACACCTACTAAGGATATAACAAAATACTTAGAAAACAATATTCATATTAAATTAACACAAGAACAAATAGACATTATAAACAAACCAATCAATATGACAGAATTAAAATCACAAATTAAAAGCTCAAGACAAATAAAGCACCTGGCCCAGACAATATGCTACCAGAAATGTATAAATTAATACCCAATCAAGCCATATCTTTATTATTAAAAGTATATGATATAGCCAATAAAGATTTGAATATACCACCCTCTTGGAAATATTCATTGATATCCCCAATTATCAAACCAGATAAAGATGAAAAACAGTGTTCCTCATATAGGCCAATATCATTACTCAATATAGACTACAAGATGTTTATGGCTATATACACAGATAGGATCAAACACTTTCTTCCTTTCTTAATTCACAAAGATCTAACAGGTTTTATTAAAGGAAGAAATACTTCAGATAATATTAAAAGAATACTAACATTAATAGATTATAGCAAACATAAAGTCCTAAATTTAAATGTAATCTCATTAGATATTAATAAAGCTTTTGATTCGGTTAACTGGAACTTTCTTTCACTAGTTTTAAAAGAATATAACTTTCCTTCTGATTTTAATAATCTTATCCAAATACTATATGAAAAATCTACTGCATATGTTAAACTGGGATCATATAGATCAGGCCCTATAACAATAAAAAAGGGAACTAAACAAGGTTGCTCTTTATCACCATTGTTATTTGCATTACTCATAGAACCCTTTGCAAATCAAATCAGATCAAACAATAACATAAAGGGCATTTGTATTAATAAAATGTTAAACCTTAAAATCCAACTCTTTGCTGATGACATACTATTAACTCTCTCAGATGCAAATGAGTCTTTGAATGCTCTATTTAACTCCATGAATAAATTTCAAAATATTTCAGGCTTAAAATTTAATGAAAACAAAACTAAAATTATGCCCTGTAATTGTAAAAAAAAATAATATAAACAAAAGATTTTCCAAATATATAGTAACAGAAAGTAAATTATTATATCTGGGAATAAATCTACTCAATGAATTAACAGATTCTCTAATATTTAACTATAATAAAATACTAGACAAAATAGAACAAACAATTGGTTACTGGAATAAATATATCTTTTCAACAGCAGACAGATTATATCTTATTAAAATAAACATATTTCCCAAAATATTATACTTAATACAAAATTTTTCATTGCCACCTCCCAAATATATTATTCAAAGATACAATAAACTTATTTAAAATTTTCTATGGTTTCCAAAATAGCCTTAAATAAACATTTGCCAGATTGGGAAGATGGTGGAATTAATTTACCGGATATTGATTTATATATTACCTCATCTGTTATTAAAAACATAACACTATGGTTAAATAATTCATACACACCTATATGGAAACAAGCCCATGAGCAGATTTACATAGAAATCAATTATAATCACATACAAGACAACTTAACAGTAATACCATCATATGGATGTTAAAAGATTATTTTTTAGGGAAAAGAAATAATATTAATAAATTGCCATCAAACTATGTAAGCTCTACACTTTCAGTGTTCAGAACATATATAAACAAAATACCAAATATTAATTTATAGCTTTTACACCAAATATTCTAGATACATTCCAAATATCTAAAATAAATATACTTAAAGAAGAAACATTACTCTTTTGGCATCAACTTATAGAGAAAGGGAAAATTCTAACAAAGGAACAGATAATTTATAATTATAATATAAATAAAGACAATTGGCTGTTTTTACAAAATCTAAGGCATTTTCTTATAAATAAAATAGAACAAATGCAACCTTCACTTAGACATGAAGCTCCAAAACTCATTGAATACCTTATTCTTATCACAAAACAGCCTTATCAGGGTACAGGTTATTTGTCTAATATCTATAAAATTGTTAAAAAACAAAAACTATCATGAAAAATCATACTGGGATTATTATACTTTAATAAACAACCATCCTCCAGTTGAAGAAGAAAAAGTAATATTCTAAAATCTTCCAAATTTTCTACATTATCAAAATACTGGCAATTATTCACTTGGAGATATCTACATAGAAGTTTCTATACACCACATAGGTTAGCCAAAATGTATTCTATTGAAGATCAATGTTGGAGATGCGTAACAAGATAAAAGCATGTTTTTATGAATGTATATGTCTCAATATGTACTGGAAATCCATTAATTATTTTTTCAGACTGTTTATAATGATAATTTTCAATTAACAAAGTCTTTAATTTTATTCAACTCTCCTATTCCAAACTGTGTACCAAAAAAGACACTAAAATTCTATGGTCACTATTGGCAATTTCACGTAAAATCATAACTATACACTGGAAAAATGAAATTTGAGACTTTAACAACAACAGTTGCTCACATGGAAATATTAACAGTGAAGAACAGAACTAAAAGATCTACTTCTTACTATTACTCTTGGATGAAAGTACTGGAAATACTTGAAAATATCAAAGAAGATATATCATCTTATGTTTCTAACTTTATATAATATAGAATTTCAATGTTATTTGCATAGACACCAATGTAAATAGTTATATAATGGTTTGAAGTTAGTAATGTTTTAGAATTGTAAATATGTTATTTATCTTTATTTCATGTAATGTTTAAGACATCTTATTTGAAATAATAAAAAAAAAATATTTAGTGAAAAAAGAAATCTTCTTGATATCACCTGAAGAACAATTTACTGATTAAGCACCTTATTCTACCTCACAATTTCCCCACAATGGTGCATCCACTGGTCTCATTGTGCTTAGACTACTGCAGTAACATCTACATAGGCTGCCAGACACTCAACTAATTATAGCTCTGCTGCTTGGCCACTAAACAAGATGCCACAACACAATCATATTGAACCTGTACTTCAGAGGCTACACTGGCTACCTGTTCAGTCTAATATTGCCTATAAAACCAATGCCGTTCTTTATGTAGCCCTCCACTACATTCACCCCCACGCCCTTGTCCCCTTATTTTTAACAAATTATCAACTGGTACTGATCCACATGCTTTCTACATTTTTGCTTCACCCTGGGGCTAGTTCCTTTGTGAACTGGGGATTCTGTATGTGGAATATCTTGTCTGGTTGGCTTAGACTGATCTCAGTGGTTAACAATTTCAAGGACCCTCTCTCAAAACCTATTTGCTTAATATGGTATTCAAGTTTTTTTTTTTTGTTTTTTTATTTGAATGCAATTATGTTTCTTGTTTTGTAATAATGCTTAGATTTAAGCATTTGAATTTAGCTGTACTTCTTTTCCAAAGAAATTTTATGCACGAACAGAGATGACATTTCATTTCAAAATAATTTTTATACACAAATGTATGCATGTTTTTGTGTGTGTGTTTTTGTGTACAAACGTCTGTGTCATATTTCAGTTTCTAGGTTCTCATAATATGCATGTATACTTTTCTCAAAAAACACAAATATGTACATGCGAAAATATACATATTAAAATACAATCTTGTTTAAAAAAAAGAAAAGATGACATAAATATGGTAAGCAGGTAAAAGAAAGCATGACGTTTAAATGTGGTAAGCAGGTAAGCATTACATACTTAAGTATACAATTGACAGCATTTGCACACTCATTTATTTCTTTTCTTATTTTGCATGTTAATCCAAATTAACAGAGTGCAAAATTAATACAAAAAGAGAAGAAAACAATGGAATAAATTCTTTAGATTAATAGGATATTCATGAACAAAGGTTATGGCCAAGATTTGGGCTAGTATTCATAGTCTTTTCATACAAATGTGCTTAGACTTTCCAAGATCTGCATGAACAAAAGCAGCTGAGCTACGATTCATAGATGCCGTTTATGTCAATGCATGATGATAGATATTTAGCATCTTAGACTGCAACAATGTTGCAATTAGGGGCCCCCTGGTCCACAGGATAAACAGTACCACAATAGAAAAGGTTACCATTCCATCAGTTGCCAGGTAGAGTATGATGCATGGGGTAGTGCATCACCAATAACTCTGCCCAGCATCCTGGCTCTCCAACCTCTTCCAGCATGGTAGTATGCACAGTGGTCATCTTGTTGGTAAGTAAAACAATATATATATATATATATATATATATATATATATATATATATATATATATATATATTTTATATTGTATTTAAATAGCCAATAAAGTGTACTGCTGAATACTATTTTTTTTCTGTTTTGTCTCCCCCATTACTTTTTTTCTGGTGTGCTGCTGGATATAAACTGGAGCCATAGCTCATGACTCCAGTGAGAAATCCAAGTGAAGCTGCAGAGATGTATAACACATCCCTATCTCAGACCTATATTGTCATTGAGATGGTCTTTTGGCTTCCTGAAGAGCTGTTTCAGGTGCCTGGATGAGTCTTGGGGTGCCCTTCAGTTTGACCCAGCTACTGCATGTAAGGTGTTTATTGCATGTTTCATCCTGCATAACATGATCATATGCCAGTTCTAGTCCCACTATGATTAATGATGTCCAATTGGCAGTGGTAGTAAGTGACCCCATGCAGCAAGCTCATGCACAACATGAGGCTGTCCTGAAGTATGGACTATGATATTCAGTTTAGTGTTTTCTTTACTATAAAAAACAGAATATAATTGATGCATGCAGTAATTTCTGTGGGCTATGCTGTGTGGTGCATGGTCTGTTGCCCTTATTCATCTTACATCCTCTTTCATGCCTGAGTGTTCACTGTTTCCAGTTCAGTGATGTCAACAGGCATTAAACAGAAAATAATTCACATTCTGTCTACTTTATGAATAACTTCTGCTTTAATGTATACAAAAGTAAGGAATACTGACAACAGTGAAATACTTCTTCATGTAATGCATTTCAAATGTATATAATGCTTTATTTATACATGCCAGCTGATTACTTTTATAGTGTCATACACAATAAATTCTGATTTCTGAAACAATCATTTGTGCAGTGGGGAGGGAGTAGTGGCAGCTGTGTAAGTTTATATGTCATTTGCTTATGATCTATTTCTCCTGAAAATGTATGCCCATTATTATTTTGATGTTTTAGGTACCTGTCACCTGTAGGAATGATAATTCATGTAGCATTGTTTTTTGTCAAATGTTCATTGATGGTATACATGCAAGCTTTACAGGAATGAAATGCATACATGTGCAGTCCCCCCACTCAAGCCCTCATTTCATGTTAATAGAAATCTATGTCCTTGAAGCTAATTCACAGTAGTTTAAGATCAAATGAGGTATACACATCTCCTATTGATAGGCTAGGTGATAGCTTAAATGATTTGGAGGAGGAGCTACTATGAGAACTGTGAGGTGAATTAGTCTTATGTCATGATCTACTTGATGCAGATGATCCTGCTGTGACTAACCTGACGCTGCTGCATAACAGTGATCGTGACCTGAAATGTGAGGTTCTGCTAGGTGTAGATGACTGTTGACATGGCCTGTATGAAATAAGTTGTGCTTGTTCACTTTAACTACTGACATTACGTCTTTTGAAGCAATAGTAGTATCACATGATCTCCCCCTATTATGTCCTGACAGTATCCTGTCTTCAGTCCCTTGCAAGACTAACTCCAGCTTGAGTCTGGTATGTCCTAACTAGAGTACAAACGGAGGTGATCAATGATGCTTGGTGTGCCACCATACTATGCATCAGTGTGATCCCTACTTTTTGCCATTTTGAAATAACACTGGAAATCATCATACATAACTTGGAGGACTTTGACCATTTCCAGATGACACCTTGTGGCAGTGCTCTGAGCCCTAAAAATGTCATGGCACACTTCCTATTGGGCAGCCATTGCTTTAGATGTTTCCTGAGCTAGCTGGAAGAATTTCTGTGCCTGGCTACTCTTTGTAAAGATGGCACTGTGGACACTGTTACCTTTGAATGCCTGCCATTATCCTCAAAGTGCTCCTCTGGGTTTGGAGATAATAATGTAGAAGTGCAGGTGGTTTCATCCAGTACAGCCATGAATGGTAAGATAAGTTGTGTTTGACTTTGCATTGCAATGTCACCTTCTACATAGTTATTAACATATTGTGAGGTAAGAGAACCTGACATTAAACTTGGGAACTGCCTGCCACGTCCCTCAGGGTACCTCATAAATAATAATATGTTATCAGCAACACCCATTCTGCTGCTGACATCATTCAAATTTATTGGTACAGTTGAACTGTTTGTTCCTGATATTGATTCTGTAAAAATAATAATAATAATAATGCGACAGCATGCAGTCAAGTATGGTTACAAGGGTGTGTGTGGGACGCTTAACATGCACACTGCCCTCATTTTCATTATTTGTTATTGTACAAGGCTCACCTAATAGTAATGAACTGTGATGTATTTAATTTCATCATTATGTGTTAGCATTCAATTATCCCTATGTAACTACGCGTTACTGATTTTAAACCAACCTTCATGAGCATATAAGTGTACCTGCTGCTGTACCAGATATCGGTGAGACTGAGCAGTGTCCACACCACCTGTAATTACTCCTGTTGCATCATCTTCTGGTGTCATCCCTATGGATGGACAGATGGTATTCATCATCTGGCTTAAACTGAATACGATTCTCAGTCCCCTCACATGCCCCCTGGTAGTGCTAAAGGAAATTGCTTCTAGCATGTGCTGTCCTATCATTTTTTTCTTTTCTTGCACTGTCCCAATGCTCAGGTTCTCCCTCCAAATGCACCAATTTCAACAAATGCTTGAAGTCAGGCCTTGCTCCTCTCTGCTTGCCTGGGCCCACCTTTAACAAAAAGAGGTTTCCTATATCTCCTAAGTGCCTCTGCAAAGACCTCGCTTTCCTCATGGCTGAAGTTATCCTTTCTGTGCTTTGATCCCTTATTCTCCATCAGTCCTACATGAAAAAAGGGCCACAGTCAAATATGACAGTATTGCCCAGCTATTTCTGCCACTCACAGTAATAGTTAATTAATACAACTCAATATGACCTAATACAAACCTCAATATACTGTATGTATGCCAACATTTAATATATATTAAGTACAGTTGATTCATTCACTTTTGTCACAAAAATCGTCCTTGCCTATCCTGTGCTGTTGTGATGTGCTGCTAACGCTGCCTTGTTTTCCTTAAGGTCAGTACCAAAACGTCAGATTCAACACACATGCCTATTCCATGTCCTTAGCACAGTAAAGGTCTGTAGTAAATTATTGTATTTATACCCATGTAGACACAATCAATAAATTACACTTCTATAATGATCATTTTCTGTCATCACTAATAGATTCTACTGCTACTGTCATGAAATGCAACTGCAAATGATAGACATTTACCAGTCAGTCAGTCAGTGCTATCATAACATGCACAGCATACATCTAAGTTCATTGCAAATGAGCCTTAAATCAATATTGAAATACTTTTGCCACCTACCTTGGCTATTCTCAAATTAATATGGCAATGGTCAATTTATTGGATGCCCTGCAAATGGTTCTGAAGTCCATACAATTCTGCAGCTATCCCAACCTTTCAGAACGAACATGCAAATGGCCCTAGACTAACCAAAATAAGAATATAGTTAAAAAAAACAAAATGATGTCATCTGAATGTCAGATTTGCAGCTGTCTAAAGTTTAATCCCTGCCCGTCCAGCATTCTGTGTCACACCCTAAAAAATCAAATAAATCATAAATTCATAAAACTGAAAAATCTCCTGCATATTGACATTTATTCCCACCCATCATGCTTTACTTTTTGAATGATTCATTCCTGGAGATGACTGAGGCATGCACAACAAATGGCATCTGTAAAAATCTTGATATCTGGCAGGAGTTGGTGACCACCTAACCACCTGTCAACCATGACAGGTACAAGCAGCTCCAGTCAGGAGTGCAGTCACATGTATGAAGATGTGCAGAAGTGTAGGGCTAATCAGCTGGTAGAGTGGGTAAACCAGGTTGCAGGAAGAAGGTCATATAGGAAGTAAAAAAAAAAAGGTTAATAAGTTTGCATAAATACAGATATTTGCAAAAACAGATCTGTGTACTTGAAAATATTACATGTGCTTATATTATAAAATGCACAGGAAATCATAAGCATGTGTGCAATTGTACATGCATCTTTTGAACGAAGAGGAATATTAGTAATGTCTTAACAGATTTTAATAATATATATAAATGTTGCATAAGTTATTAAAATAATAATCTGTAATAACTCTGAAAATCATGTACTAGTCTACAGGTACTAGTAATGCTGACTGGATTCATACATTTTGAAATAGAAATTGCAATTACACATTTATACACATTAAGGATACACAATCCTCTTCAAAAAGTCCAAAGCCCTTGCCATTTGAATTCATCACAACCATGCATAAAGCACTACTCATATCATCTTCCCAAGTACAAAAGCGCATCCCAAATCAATACCCCACTGTATGCATAAGCACTTCCCATAGAAAGTTTTACTTCAATAAAGATTTTAATGCAATATTTCAATAGCGTATGAAATGGCATGTAAACTGTATTGTGTGGATTTATTGCGCTTTTCCTATTTTGTCTCTCCCCACCCCTTTTTTCCTCTGTTTTTATTATTTTGCTTATGTATTTATTTTTCCTTTTTGTTTTGCTTCTCTCCCATTAACTTCCCTTTTTTACAGTCTCAAATCACTCAGGAGGAGACTAGGTATGTACCTCCCAGCTAAGGACAGATCATCCTATGCCTTCCTGGGACATCCTCACAGGGTTACAGTAGAAGCACTGGTCCTGCAGGTACTCTGGCACTTGACAGCCTGGCAAGTTTACAGAAAGGGGGCTTCTGAGGTTGGTTGATGATGTACTAGTAGAGTAGGTAGACAAGAGAATTCAGCCATTCAAAGCCTCTCTTCAGTATGTGGAAGACATGCTCTCCCAGTTGGTGCTGACCACCACACCAACACAGGCCCCTAGTCCCTCAACATTGGGGTCCTCTACTACAACACCATCTGACAGTGGGGGGTGCTTGCTCGGTGGACTGGGATTCCAGCTGACACTTCATAAGCCCTTCAAATATTACTCTCTTCCCTGTTTCACACACACACACACACACACACACACACCCTCTCATTACAAAAAAAGAAAAAAGAAAAAAATGAGGGGATTCTATCCCTTAACATAAGCACAGTGTCCATCCTTGTCCATGTCCTCTAGCATAAACCCTCATGATGTTACCCTCGTATATTCCACTCTTTGTATTGTCTCCCTTTTTCAATCTTTATCACACACTTTCTGTTCTTTAATGGAACCATCAGCATGTCCACAAAAGCATACCTCTATATAAAAAAAATGTAAACCCCATTTCTTAAAAAAAAAATCCTTTTTAAGTGCTGCATTTTCTGCAGCATTCCTAAAAGGTTTTAACCACACCTGTTACCAGCCTCACTCACCCACAATATGCGAAAAAAAATAAATAAATAAAAAGGAACACCAACCCTCACAATTTCATGAAGTAAATCACAAGTTCATAATGGTAAAATCGATACAACTTACTCTTGCAATGTTTTTAAAAAATATTTCACTGTTCCATATTCATTGCAAATATCTTTCCCAAACCTTAACTGCATATCCGTATAATGCTGCTATTCACAGATAACTGCATCTCATTTGTGAAGCCCCGTGCTATGAATACCCGCCTCAGAATCAACATCAACATTATCAATGATACACTGAATGAACAATGATTTAGTTGCTGAACAAAATGATATGTGATACAAGCAGTCACCCCTCTCTACTTTTTACTCCCACTCTACTTTCCCTCAATTCTGAAGCCCCTGCACTTAAACATTTCTTCTTCTAGCCACTAATCTAATTATACCTTGTTTCTTTTCATTATATTACCTACAACCTTAAGTTCCTTCCTGCTTACCTGCTGAATTTATTATTGTTGTTTCTCCTGTTACAACCTATTACTACACGTTTTGTATATATAGCTATGTACTATTCCATTGAGTACATTATGTTCTTCTTATCTGTTGTATCCATAAGATTGTTTTGCTCTTTAATATTGTTAATTTGTCTCTATTCGTATGTATTTGTATGTCTGTTTGGGGCTTTTCTCCTCGGGTCTCGACTGAAAAAGGGTAAATTCTTACCCAGCTGGACCAACCCGGTTAACAAATGCGAAATAAATAAATAAATAACTACACATCTCTTTAGATGCTCAAAGTCCTCAGAGAAGAAGTGAATAGGAGAATGTGATAAGTTCTTTCTCCCAACATATGTAGGCTGTGAAAAATCTGAGGAAGTCCATTTATACAGGGTGAAACCTCTGGAAATAAAGCCTGTTGGATGCTGTTTAAATACAACATTGGATAAAACAAAATTAAATAACCCTCAGATATTTTTTAAAAAAGGATCTTAGAGGTCATATGAAAATTCTGCAAAGGTGGTCTACATTAACAGTTGTAAGTCTTTAACCATTTTCTTTGGTATTCCTTTGCAATTGTCAGTTGACTCTAACTTCACTTTGACAGAACTGTAGTATACAGGGGCACCTCAACGGAGCCTATGCATCCTGACACTAGTTATACTGCTAACTCTTCGAGAAGGTAGATAGTGAGTATATATGCTGTACAGACAGTACTATAGCCCATGTGATATAGTCTGCATAGCATTATAACATTCAGAAGCACAGGAAGAAAGGTGTATGTCATTACAGTCCTCAGAGAAAAAGTGAACAGGAGCAGCTATCAGTATTTGGAGGAATGTAAATTAACATAAGCAGGTACACAATATAACAACATCTGCGCCCCATATAAACACAAATCCTGCAACTGGGAGAAATAAAAATAATAAAATACAAACCTCTGATTGTTATACTCATCTTTTAGACATGTATCATAGAAGCAGAAAAGCCTCAGCTAATATTACTTTCAAACCCAAGGCTAACCATAACACATATCACTTACTTTCTGCAGTAGATCACACACACTCAAATATTGCTTCTGATTTTACTCACACTAAAAACCTACAAATGGGCCATAGAACTAAAATTCAGCCAGTAATAAATAAAACCATGTACTTACTTATTGCTACTATGCTAACCAGATTTTCTACACACACAAAAATTCAATAAAATATCTATCTACTGTTCCCAGATTTCATTACACATCTTTCATTGTTGAAATGAACAAACTCTATTAAATTACGGACACACACACATAAGTGCAGGGAAAATCTTCTGCACTGTTAGAATCAGAAGTATAAAAAGAAAGTATTAGCTCTTGAATTTGAACCTGAAAATTCAGGCAATCTGTGTTGGTGTCCCTGCCACTGGACTAACAAGATCCTCTGGAGAGAGTTGGTCAGGCTTTTTCCTTTCATCTAAGAAACCCATAGCATGGCAAATTAAGGTAAAAAACACACTCGCAAAAGTATATGGAAGGGCTTCTGCTTAGGCACTGTTAAATTCAGAAGTGTGAAAGTTAAATACTAGTGATTGCATGGGGTTCAGACCCAAGACCCCCAACATTCCAGATTGGCATCACTACCACTAAAATAACAAGGGCATCTAGAGAGAAAAGATCTTCTATCTGAAAGGAAAAAATCTCTTAAGGGAAAACTCAACAACTATCTGTCCAGAGAGATAAAAAAGAAACTGTCCACTTGAATGTAACTGGGACACTTTCCTTGTAGAACAGTATTAAGCAGAAAAAGTGACTGAATCATATGGGAGATGAACATGACATTTTTGTGAGATTCTATATTGATAAAACACTGTTACAACCATATCTTCACCTATCTTAATGCAAGAGCATGTGTGTGTGTTTGTGTGTGTGTGTGTGTGTGTGTGTGTGTGTGTGTGTGTGTGTGTGTGTGTGTGTGTGTGAGAGAGAGAGAGAGAGAGAGAGAGAGAGAGAGAGAGAGAGAGAAAACATGCCATAGGCACAAAGGAATTGACCTTATTAGCAAATTAAATAAATAACTAACTACCTGTTATTTCTTCTTATGTTTAGCATAGTACTGCTGGGTGACACACAAAGCCTCAACTGCACTAATAAAAAAATGGACCTGACTGATGTTGGGACACTTCAAAAGAATACATCATATAATGGGAAATAGATATGACACTTTGTGCATTTCTGTATCTGTAACATGTTACTGTTATCTTACCATTAGAAAAAGGATGATGAGCATTGACAAAATGATGACAACAAACCTGTATAATTGTGCTCCTGACTCCAAAGTAAAAAAAAAAAAAGACAAATTCTGAGGCATGAGCATTTCGTACATCCCTCCCCTTCCACCACTGATTCATCACTGTATCTACCCATCCACCCATTTCCCTTGGATACATACTGCCATAAATCATTCTAAACAATATTCCACCTCATCTGACTCAAACAGCACTCTCAGCTCTTTATTAACCACAGTCTGATGTCCTTCTATTCCCATGTTGCAGTATTCATAAGATGAGGGATTCCCTGCCTAGGCAACCCGAATGTCCAGCCACTATACCAAAGACTTAAGCTACTGCTAGGTATGTGTGACACTGCACATCAGATACAGCCGACATAGGCCATAAAAGTGACATCTGCACGTACCATCCTCAGAACTTCTCTGCCACCAGTCTGAATGCCAGCTTCATTGATTCATCTGATTGCCAAAGTTTCTGTACTTTCAGATAAATTTTCCCCAATAGGGCACATATTTGTCTTGCATGTTTGTCTTAGGTTAATGTCATCCAAGAAGGGCAAGTGCCACTGTGGAACACAGATTCCACACAAAGACAATCACGATCAGTGTCTTTTCTGCCTGAGGTCTGCTCATGACTACAAGCCTTGTGCCATTTGTCAGCAGTCATCTTTTGGCCCTTAATATTTACATAGAGAACAAGAGGTTAAAGTGATTAGCGGTCTCTATGAAAGGTACCTTGGGTCCACCGGGTAAGCCTCCAAAGGAGAAGGTGAAAAAGGTAAGACCTGAATCTTCGGCTGTGCCTCTGAACCAGGACATCCCTCTTGAGGCCAGTGAAGGCCCAGAGGTCTGTACAGTGTCTGGCCCTCTTCTCTCAACAATAACTATTTTTGATGCAATTTGGAAGAGTTCTTTAAGCATGTCCACACAGGCATCACAGACATACTTTACAGATAGTAAGGGAGAACCATGGCTTGCTTCTTTAGACATACCTTGCAATATTTCTCCTGTCTTAATGACAGAGAACTTGCTGACATTTTTGCCTGAGCATATGCCTACATCAGCCCAACCTTCACAGCCTAGGGCATATCCTCCACAGAAGAAGAGACAAAAACAAATACATCTTTCTCCTTCATGGGACCCTTCCCCAGATTGGCAAGCCTATTGCCAGGGAATTCTGAATGCCTTTTAGCACCCAGGACTTCCTCTACTCAGCCACCTACTCCTGTATCATTTTCATCTCCTTTACTGTGGAGTACTTCTGGGGAACAACACGCTTCTGAAGAAGAGGATTCATCTTTAGATGAGTCTCTGGCTTACTCCACACAGACTGATCCCCCTGGGTTATTCTTCCCCTGAGGTTGACTCTAATGGTGGGGACTCACTCGAGGACGATATTTCCTATGTTGAGAATATTACAAATATAATCACTTTTTTCAAGCGGGAAAGCTCTCAGGTTTCTATAGTAAAGAATAGGTACTATGACCTCTTACAAATAGACTCTCCTTCACCTTCTGCTATCCCACCTGTGTTACTAGCCTTTCAGGATACTGTTCTTTCAGCATCCAAAAGCCCTGGTTCTCAACCTCCTGCAGCCAAAAAGCCAGACAGGTTTTATACAGTCCCCAAGTTTCTGTTCAGATGCCATCCTGCAGACCCAGCTGTAATTTTAGTCTCTGCTGATAAAGCTTCTAGGCTGCTGCCTTCCAGTACTCTATTGCCCTCAAATAAGGACAGTAAAATGATGGACAGGCTAAGAAAAAAGTCTACACCTCTTCCACTCTTGCCTTTTAGGGATATTAATTATCAGACACATATGTCTAAGTATGTACTGGCCCTACTTTCTCAGGTTTCTAAATTGCTTACAGATTTTCCATTTTCTCCCCGGGCCTCCGCTGAAAATGGACAGGTTTAGCAGCTGAGTTTGCTTACAGATCTTCCAGATTCAGCAGCCAAGTCTCAACTCTCTTCAGTCCTAACACTTTCTACCCAAGTTACCAGACACTCCATTAAATGCAGTTATGATGCTGCAGAGGTCTCAGCAATATCAGCAGCATCTTGGTCTGTTCTCAGGAGGTACTCTTGAATAAGACTGCAACCTCTGTCTGAGGATTTCAAGGCAAAAATAATGGATGCACCCCTGAAAAACTCTGCCTTTTTGGTGAAAATGATGCCACCATCCTCAAAATTCTCCCTGAGAAAGGGAAATAACTTCAGGAATTTAAACATATTCTTGTCTCTCCATTTCCAAAATACCACAGAAATTACCCTTCCAAGCCTAACTTTATAAACAAATGGACCTGAGATTCTTCTCAGCATCACAAGAAGAGCTCATGCAAACACACCCCAGCTAGGTATCAGCCATCTTCCACCCATAAGACCCCCTTTCCAGACAAGCCTGGTAGTCTGTCCATACTCACAAAAACCCACCTCTCTCACTCCCTATCTGGACAAGCATTACTTCAGACATATGGACCATATTCATTGTTCAAAATGGTTATTTCATGACTTAGCAATCCATTCCTCCCTTCATGGGCATCCCAAACCCCGAAGGGACCCGATCCATCTATTTCCACAGGTGATTCAAGACTTGATCTCACAGGGAACCAATCAAGAAGTTCCCTCCATGGCACAAGGAAAAGGCTTCTATTCCAGAATGTTCTTAGTCCCCAGAAAAGATGGTCCTTGGAAACCAATTTTAGATTTATCTCAGCTCAGTCTTTTCCTACAAGTTCCCACCTTCAGGATGTTCACACTGCAAACTGTTTCCTGTTTTGCTCCCTCAGGTTTTTCTGGTTTAACTGGACATCAAGGATGCATACCTTCATGTTCCCATTCATCTTCTCTTTACAGGAAATTCTTATGGTATTCTGTTGCTTCTTCTTGTTTTCAGTTTTGTGCTTTGACCTTTGGATTTTCTACACCTCCAAGGGCATTCACAAAGTGTTTGGCTCCTGTTATTTCCTTCTGCAGATTACAGGGAATTCTTATCTACCCTTACCTGGACAACCTGCTTATCCCAGCAAAACATCCAGACATTCTGTACCAGGACCTTCAAACCACCATCTCCTTGCTCCTACGTCTAGGATTCACTATCAGCTACAAAAAGTCTTCACTAACCCCTTTTCAGAATCTGGTCTTCCTGGGCTGCAGGTTAAGGACAAAACTTATGATGGCCTTTCTGCCATTGCAAAAGATCCAATCTCTGCTGACCTTCTTCCAACAGTTCCATCCTGTTACCTCTTTGACATCCAGAAAGTTTCTCAGGATGTTAGGGTTCATGGCTTCTGTTATACCAATGCTACCCCTAGCCAGACTTCACATGCAAGAGTTCCAGTGGTACCTGAAAACATTTTGGTCTCAGCATGCTCATTCTCTGGAGTTTGTTGGTCCACTTCTTCCATTCCTGAAAAAGGAATTGCATTCGTGGATTTAACAAATTTCTCAGAAAACATGACACCCCCTTCAGCCACCAGACCCCCTTCAGGAGCCATTTACAAATGCCTCAGACCTGGGGTAGGAAGCAACTTTGGGGAACCTAAATGTTCAAGGCCTGTGGTCTTCACTAAGAAAACAACACATCAACATCAAGGAGATGAGAGTTCTGATTTTGGCACTTCAAGCCTTCCAGTCATATCTTCAATCAGGCCCCCTGAAACTGTTCACAGACAATACCACAGTTATTTGGTATGTGAACAAATGGGGGGTGGGGGTATGTAAAGTCTTACCTTCTCTGCAGGTTATCTCTACAAGCTTGGGAGATTGCCTTAAAAGAAAAGGTAACTTTGACAGTGGTCTGCATCCCCTCAGCTCAAAATGTTCTAGCAGAAACATTGAGCAGATCCATGACACAAGCCCAGAAATGGATGATCCACAGAGATGCTTTTCTGGGCATTCTCCACTAGTGGGGTACACCTCAAATAGATCTTTTTTCCTCCCCTCTGAACAACTTCCAAAATTTTGTACCAGAGCCCTATTCCCTCTGGTAGAGAAGGTGTATGCCCTTTCTTTCTCATCGAAGGGGATATTTCTCTATGCATTCCCCCTTCCCACTTATTCCCAAAAATCTTGCTGGTGACCCCCTTTTGTCCAAGATATCATTGGTTCCTTCTTCCTCTCCACTTATCCAAGGGGAGTCATCACAATTTACATCACAGGGTGGATGTTCTCACTCAAGACAAGGGATCTCTCATTTACCCACATCTAACAACACTGAATTTGACACTGTAGGTGATAGGCTTCTGATTCCTTTGAGACACCTTTTCTCTGAGGATGTGCTTCTCTTCCTGCAGGAGGCCATGAAACCCAGTACCAGCAGGTCGTAGGCGTCCATATGGAAGATGTTGTCCACCTGGTGTCTTAACAAGTGACTAGATCAATTTTAAGTGGATATTCCCCTACTCCTGTCTTATGTGAGCTGCTCATGGCTGGACTGGATTATTCTTCAGATAAAGCCCATTTGTCAGCCATTTCCGCATGTCTGTCTTTATTTCTCCCCTTAGCTTCTAACATAGAAATTAAGATTTTCTTAAAAGACATCCTGCACATCAGATCTCCCAGGAAACCTGTTCCTCCTACCTGGGATTTGAATTTTATTCTTGAAAAACTGAATCAGACATCTTTTGAACCTACAGCTTCTGCTTCTTTAAAACTCTGCACTTGGAAAACTGTTTTACTGGAAGCCATCATCTCTGCTAGGAGAGTTTCTGAGCTTCAAGCTTTAATGGCTTCACAACCCTTTTTAATTTTCCACAGGGATAGGGTTTCTCTTTGCACCAATCCTTCTTTCGTGCCTAAAATGGTTAATGACTTGCCCCTTAACCAATCCATTCATGTAATTATCTCTTTCCCTAGCCTCAAAACTCCAGTGATTCACACTGTGGAAGTACACAGAAAACTCACATTTTACCTGGATAAGATCAAATCCATTACAAAGTCTGAGCAATTGTGTGTTTCTTTCACTCCAGGGCATTGGTTAAATCTGTCTCTAAACAGAATATTTCTTCTTGGATATCTAAAGCCATTTCTTTCTGCTACTTGTCTCAGGGGAAAACACTTTCTTCCTCAGTTAAGGCCCATCCCACTAGGGCTGTAGCTTCCTCTGGGGCTTTTATCAAGGGTCTGAATACTGCCTCTATCTTGGAAGCAGCTACTTGGTCCTCTGCCTACACCTTCACTAAACACTACAAGTTGGACTCTGTCTCCAGATCTAGGGCAGGTTTTGCCAGGGAAAATCTGCATGGTTTTATGAAGGCTTCCTGTGTACCAACCTCCCTTTCCTTCTCATGAGCTTTGGTATTCTCCCTCGTGCTATGAATACTGCAACATGGGAATAGAAGAACATAAAGTAATTGTGTAAAATCCTACCATAACAATAGATGTCCTTCTCTTCCATTTTGCAGTATTCTGTCCCACCCTCTTTCCCCCATGGTTCATGTTCTTCTTTGGATATTTTATTAGTGCCTCTTATCCTTAGACTGGTGTTCTGACTGAGGTATTCAGTTCTGAGGATGGTACTTGCAAACATCACTTTTGTGGCCTATGCTGGCTGCATCCTGTGTGCAATGTTACATGTACCTTGCAGTATCTTACGTTTTTGGTACAATGGCTGGATGTTCGGGTCACTTATGTGGGGAATCCCTTATGTTATGATTATGACAACATGGAAAAGAAGGGCATCTATGATTATGGTAAGATTTTACACAACTATTCTTTATAGGCAATGTTCTTAATGTGACAAGATAATCACTACCAGAACCCTGTTCAGTGCTATACAGTGCAATTTAAACTCTATTAAACACTCATCATAATTTTCCATTCTCTCCTCTTCCAGGCTTAGAAAGCAAGAAGTAAATGCTAATAAGGACACTCCTCTGACCGGTTGTATAGCACATCATCGAAATCCCAAAATACAGAACACCATAAGCTCGAATTTGGAATGTCAAAATGTGATATAATCGAAAGTTCAGAACAGTGAATTCCCAGGGAAAAAATTTGCTGTTCCGAGAAACACACACACAACACAAGCTCACCAAAAAAGTAATCCAGACATATACACTTAAAATCCTACTTCTAACCCTATACTAAACCATACATACACTACTATCTATCCACTTACCTTAACCCAAACCCTAACCCTAGGGTCCGTAACTATCGCACACTCACCTTACCCACTCCCTAACCCTAAGGTCCATAACTATCGCGCACTCTCCTTACCTGCTCCCTAACCCTAAGGTCCCTATCACACACTCACCTTACCTGCTCCCTAATCCTAAGGTCCCTAACTATCGCACACTCACCTTAAACGCTCTCTAACCCTAAGGCCCCTAACTATCCCATTCCCACACTCACCTTCACCCGGTCTGTTTACACACTTACCTTAACCCGGTCCATAACCTTCGCACCACAGTGGAGAAAATAGCAAAGAGACAGAAACAGACAACCAAATTCTTTCCCTAGGAAAGAATTCGATGTTCTGCAGCATTGCTATTTTTAGCATTCACTGTCTTGGGTTCGATATTATAACATTCAACGTTTTACTAGTTCGATATTATAATATAAACCCCTCTGACCTATTTCAGACATAAAGTCAATAAACAAGTGTTCCTCAAAAACAGCCAGACACAGGTTCTACAACAGAAAAATAGCATCCCAAGAGGCCACAACAGTTAAGCAAGATCACAGCATACAATTAAATTTATAATCAACAACCTTGTGGCTAGGGCACACAAAATAAACATGGGATACAGCCTGTATTGAAATGTAAGTGTGAAGACTAATTCCACACAATGCCATACTGTCCTATGTGCAAGGAGTAATAAAATCCACTTGTAATGTCTGTCATTATGCCCGAACACAATAGTCACCAAAATAAAAGCCCAAACTTGTTTATATCAGGAATTATCTTAATATCTTGAAGTAATGTATTCCATACTCTCACTACCTTTTACAAAAATCAGTTGAAAATAATGTTATTCTTAGTGAAGGTCCTTCTTAACCTATGTTTTCTAACCAAGAAATTCTGCAGTCCTGTATTTTCAAATAAAAAAGGTTACTGATAGCATTTATGTACAGTCATAGGATTTCCTCTTAGTCTTCTATAAATGATAAGAAAATATGTTTGATTGTTTTAGCCTATAACAATACATCTATCTTTTTTGCATGTTCTTTTTCCTACATTGCTTATTTCTCTTTGCAAATCTTCTTTGAACCCATTCTTTTTTATCTACCTGATTATTTTTCCATGGTTGCTACATCAACGTAGCATATTTCATTTCAGTTCTATTCAACGTTTTAAGCAAGTCTTTTAATTAAATGATTCTCTCTACCTCTGTATAGTCATAATGCATTGTCAACAGTTTTGTTTACAGTTAAACGGACTGCTTCAGTGTGATTTTCCATGGTCAACTTCTGATGAAAAAGCACTCCTAAATCACAAAGGGTTTTCAAGTGTTCTAATATTGAATTATTTAAGGTATACAATCACTTACATTGTTTGATCTGAAGAACATGTATTCTGTCTTTCCCACAAAGCTAGTTCATTCTGTTCTGTGCATCTCATTCATTTGAACAAACTAAACCTTTCTGTAGAGTATTCCTATCTGGATCAGAGCGAATTGATTTGGTATCAACATAAATTACTTAAATAAATAGTTTTACTAAAATTTCTATCATACATGTAGATAGCAAATTAATGTATTCCAAGAACAGATCGCTGGATAAGACACTGATTTTCATAATGATCTGAACTATTGTCTTTTTCCCATTTTATGTACCAAGTAAATAATCTACAGTATGGATCTGACAGATTCATTTTAATTACTATTTCTTATTAATATGCTAACTGTGTTAAAAGTCTATGGAAAATGTAAAGTATTTCACCTGTAAACCTTTTTCAGAATATTCTTGTATCTTAAGTTAAATATGATGGTAGATCTTGTTTTTAAATAGGTGTGTTGTTAGATGAAACTGTAACCATTCTCCTGTATTTCCATAGCTACCCTCATCCAAAATCATTTATTCCATTAGCTTACACATACACAAGTGCAATCTAATTGACTGATAATTCTTTATATTATGATAATTCACTTTATTCTTAAACACTGCCTGATTACAGCTTGACAATCTTCTGAATTCTGAAGTCTGTTTTATTGGTGGAGAAAAACATTTTATTCTTTAATAAACTATTGAGTCTTTAATAAACTATTTGCTGACAAGACCTTGTTTTCTTTTTACATTTGTATTTGCTTTCCAATCTTTAGGCATGAACCCAATTTCAAAACTAGTTTTAATAAAGCACTACAAAGGTTCTAGTAGAAAATACCTAAGAGCTTTGATGTCCAAATTGCTTGTATTATCCTCACAGTTTTCATTAAGGATGTCTAACCTACTCTTATCCTTGAATCTACTTGCATGGTAACTCTAAAAGCATGTTTACTGTTATTATCATTTGCTATGATAACGCTTCCACTTGAGGACCTCATATAATAATACATTGTGTAAACACCATCTGTATGTTACTGTTCATATTAAGTACATGTAATTTTTTAAACTTCAATTATGTTTACTCTTATACTATTTTGTAATGGAGCTTTTCTCTCTGGGCCTCCGCTGAAAATGGATCTGTGTCCAGGCAGACTTTTCCGGTAAACAAATGTAAAATAAATAAATAAATAATAAGGGCCTCAGACCTTTCACAGTTTAGGCCTGAAATCTTTTTTTAACACATGCCATCAAACTATTATTTTGCATACATACATGCTTTTTTTGGCTGATAGTGTTAAGAAATGCTCCACTTTTCTACTTTTTGTTCTATGTATTTATTGTCTTCCATTTTCTTTTGAACAATGTAAATGCCTAACAGAGCTTTGTCTTGTACAGATTTGCTTTGTACCATCAAATAAATAAATACATACATACATTTTACACATCACTATCTACCTTCATCATCCTTAATATCTTATACAGAATAAACTCAAAATTAATGACATTACACGTTGTTTATATAACTGTACTTTTTTTTAAACCATATTGTCCGGTTTTTAATTTGGTCATATTTCCTGTAGAAGGTCTCAAATCAACTGTGACTGTAGTCTAACCAAAATTAAGCAGTTGTGGTAGCAATTTATGTCTAATATTGCAGTAAGTATTATTCAAACACACCTTATCCAGGAGATTTTTATCACATGTAAGGACATCTAAAATCTGTGAAAAAATTATGTTCTGTACTAAATTATGGAATATGTTTGAGCTGTTTTTTTTTTTTTTAGGATCATTAAAGTTAAAATAAAATCCCCTAAAAGTACATTATTGTTTCTCCATTTCTGATCTAAGTCAGTCAGATGGTTTTGTGGGGCTTATAATCTCTGGCATTAAATTTCCATAGGCATCAGCTATTCTCAGCACAAAAGAAGCATGCTGCATTATGTTTTCTTAATTTGCTGAGTCTTTACCTCTGTCACATCTATATCATCCTTTTTTATAACTGATATTCCTCCCCATCTCCTTTCACCTTCCTGAAAACTTGAATTAAACCATAATCATACAGCGGCATTATGTTAATATACAGTAGTGAAATAAAAGTAATGACCCTGTCCTGTAGAATAAATTGTTGAGGAAAACAAATAACAACACACTTAAAATAAAATGTTGGTAAGTATGCAGTATCAAAACATGACATACATTATGTAATATCTGAAAAAAAAGAAAACCAAGAATTATAATTTTGTGTTTGTGTGGACCATTGTGTTTTCATGGTCTTTTGTCACTCATTCATTGTGCTCTTTACAACCATATTAGGTAGTGATCGCAATGGTCATTGTCTGATAGCAAAATCAATCTGCAGATCTGCTTATGATTTATGTGTTGCAAAACAAAGTATTTTATTGAAATTTGAAAAAGACATGCAAAAGACTTCATAGGGACACACTTTACCACTTGCGGTTCGTAGACTTATATTTTTCTTCTGATCTTTTTATGCACAAATTGTCTGCTTTAATGTCATGCTTAGTTCACCGAAATAGTTTGTTACGACTGTTGTACACTGAATAACTTCAGACATATTTGTAACAGAACTATACGAAAATTGTAATGTGTATATAAAATAAAATAACTTACTTGTTTCTAATTCACATGAATGTAACAATTTTCTCGCACAGTATGTCAGTATGCACATATTGCTCACGAGGAAACAGTTGCAGAAAGTTGCAGAAAAATGTTATCGACTATGATGTTTTGATTAATATGTGGGTGATCCCGTATGTGTGTGCATATGTCTTACCTTCTCTGTAGTGAAGGATGTGATAACAGGATCATGCTTACAAGAAGCAGCCATAAGATAAATGAAGAACATTTCTATGTTTAATGTTTTCTGTCTTCATAAGTGAATAACCATTTTGTTGAGTACAGACAAGAGTGTTTTCCATAAATATCTGCATACGGCAAAACCTGCCTTGTACAGTTTTAAATAGTAACAAAAAATTATTCTTTTAAAAAAAGTTATTCTTAAAAACTTGCCTCTTGGCTGCATAGTAAGCAAGGAGTAAAGTTGCAAAATTGCAGGCTTGTCCTATATACATTAGGCTTTTGACATCATTATTTGGTTTGTTTGTACTTGTTAACCAGGATACTGCACTGATTCACAGTACTCTGTTTTTCAGATTCATCCTAACGACACTGTTTGGTTAAACAAATGTATAGAGCAATGAAGTAAGGAAGACACGTACTCAGTAAAATAATTAGTAAAGCGCTTTTCGTTTATGTGTAACATAAACTTCATCAGACAATACACAAGTAAAAATAATCAAGTTAAATACATATTAGTACCTTCGATTAACCAATCAAATAGCTTATCAAAACTAAAGAAGACGCCCATTTTTAAAAACCTACTCAATAAGCATAAAAAACATATAAATAAACATAAAACTTAACCAATAATACACATTACCAAATTGTATTAAACTGATGAGGTGTTGGTGTTATATAATTATGCACCATCTAAAACTATCTTGTACACTATGTGGTAAACATTGTTAAACAACCTTTTATTTAAAAGAAAGGAATGCACTAATGGACTAAACTTTTAAGTTTTAATATACTACTGATAGTACACCCTTCATTAAGCCCCGGTTGGGTGTAAGCGTTTAGTCTGATTTGCCATGTAAGTTCTAATTCTTCTAATCTAAGTTCTACTGGCCCACCTCTTAATTTAGTGTTGACCTGGTCAATCACTATAAACTTGAAATGGTGATCAAAAAATTGATCAATATATTTGGCTAATGCATTTTCAAGTTTGTGTTTTTTAATTGCATATAAATGCTCATAAATACGGTTATGTAACCTCCTCTCAGTCTTCCCTACATAATAAGCAGAGCATGACTGACATAAAGCAAGGTACACAACCATTGCAGAGTTACAGTTGTTTCTCAATTTCAAAAAATATTGATGATTGTCTACAGAAAATCTATTGGATTCTAAAATGTGGGCACAGTAGTTGCATGATTGGCATTTATACATTCCTGGTGTTCTTACCAAGTTGACTTTATTGTTCTCACAGTATTCTTTCAAGTTCTTACCCCTTCTATAAGTCAAAACTGGGCGTTCTCCTACACCTAAAAAAAACTCTGTTGTCACCTTTAAAAATATTCCAATTCTTCAGTAGGATTTTAAAACAGTCACTACTGTTTACATTAAATGTTGTAATAAACGATGTAGTATAACAATTACTTGTAGAGGTAACCACTGTTGTAGAAGGTGTATATGAACCCACCAAGTTGTTCAAGATAGGGGTATAGAACTGTGAGTGACGTTTAGTCGTGACTTCGTCTAAAATTTCGTCGATAAGCGGTTCAGGATACCCTCGAAAAAGGAACATCTCTTTAATAAACTCACACTCGTCATGAAAAACTTTATCCAATGTGGTGATGCGAGCTGCACAAACTAATTGGCCTTTAATAATAGACCTTTTTTGATATCGAGGATGACAGCTAGTAAAATGTAACAGAGTTACAATAGGTGTTTTTTCTATAAATTGAGGCTACCCAAATATTAAGTGTAAGATCTTTTGTTAATAAAATGTCTAAATAAGGTATAGATAATGAGTTAAAAGTGTGTGTAAAATACAGAAAGGGAGTAGTAGTATTCAGATATTCAACTAGCTCGACACTACATCTGGAAGCTCCATCTAATAAAATAAAAATGTCATCAAGAAATCATGTGTAGTAAATAATACGGTCCTTAAATGTACAATTGTGATGTATATACAGATGTTCCCAGTGAGCCATGACCATATTGGCAACACTGGCCCCACACGGAGAACCCATGGCTACACCTATTTTTTGGAGGTAAAAACCTCCTTCAAAAGTAAAAAAGTTGTTATCTAGAATTAAATCAAGAAGGTCAATCACCATGGTTACTTCACTTGAAGGGCATCCTTGTAATTTTAAGGTTTCACTAACCCATTCTAAAGCAATGTTATGGGGAATACAAGTGTATAAATCTTTTACATCGATGGTTAGAAAGTTAAAACTGGAGTTAAATTCTAACTCGTTATTATTCTTCAAAAACATCCAAGAATCCTTGCAAATTTGTTTTATATTCACTAAGTATTTTTGTAAAATAGAATCAACCACCTTAGCGCATGCGTAAGTAGGGGACCCTCTACTGTCCACTAAAGGTCTCATAGGGGGGTTAGTAGGATCTTTATGAATCTTAGGTATCCCAAAAAGGCAAGGATATCTTGGATAGGAAGTCAACATGTAATCATACACAGTTTGAGAAATTCTTCCCTCAATAAACATGTCTTCTATAGTATTTTTAATTAAACTATAGGCTTTGTTGATTTCAGAAAGGGAACTAACTGTGTATGAGGGTGAATCCAATAACCTTAACATCCTGTTAGAATAATCGCTGTTATAAAAAATAACAGCCCCACCACCTTTGTCAAGTTTACATATCCTGATTTCATTGACTTTCAAAAGATCGAAACTCTCTTTTTCTCTGTAGTAGTTGTCATTATTAAAGTGTCCAAGCCTAGTTAAATTGCGAAAATCTAATTCGCATATCTGTTCAAACGTTTTAAGCAAGGGATGTAACGGTGGATTAAAGGTACTGGGTATTCGAAATTGATTAGTCTCGTTAATAATAGAGGTACCCAAAAATCAAATTTAGGTTTAGTTTTCTTGTAAAAGGTTTAAAATCTTTAATAGTTTTCACTATGTCAATTTTGTGTGGTGGAACGTAAGTATACCCCTTAGATAACAGTTCTATAAGATCTGGTGGAATAACTACGTGTGAAAAGTTATACACTGTAAAATCACCATTGACATTGTAAAGTAAAACAGGTGTGTCACTTAAAAAAGTTGTTTCGTTAAGGTCTGGTGAAACCATATTGTCTACAACACTTTCAACATCAGGGCTAATAATAGTAGAGCAGGGTTCATTATTAACGACAACCATAGAAGAAACAAAATCTATTGCAAAAGGCTCGCAGTGTGTCAATTGTTCTTTTGTTTTTTCTTTTGGCCAGTGAATCTGGCTGGTTGCTTCTGTCTTGCTCCTAAAAAATTAGGGTCAGTGGATCTCAAATTGTAATGTCCTGAATGGTTGCTCTGTTGTACACCTTCATTTTGATTAAAAAAGGAAGGAGCTGGTTCGTGTTGTGAAGAAGTAATCATTGGAAAGTCTTCAGCAACAAAGTTGGCTTCACCAACCGTATTATTTACATTGCCATTCAAATGGCCTGCTTTTTTATGTCCTTGCCATATTTGGGCCACGGGGGGTTTTGGGTACGCTGTGCCTTTGTTGTAAGCCTTAAAGTCTCTGTCCAATTTTTTAACTTTATTGGACTTCAACTTGCACAAATACGAATCAATACTACTGAAAATTCTATTGTATTCATATTTATAACGTGCAAATTCATTGTCCAGTTGAATTCTTTCGTTGAGTTCACAAACTGATTTAGTAAGTTCATCAACAGACAGGGAATAGTGCTTACACATCAATTCAATCAATTCCAATCCCTGATGATTAAATAAGGCTACTATGTCTTGGTGGAATTGAGAATTGGCAGCAAGTCCCGTAGGATATTGCCAACGCCTAAGGCCCTTAGGTACTACTTTGTATTTAAGGCATTCGTTGAAATACGAAATTTCTAATTGAGTTTTCCTTAATTTAATCAGAGGTTTATCAAGTTCTGCTAGATTATTGGATATCGAAAGTCCATCTTTATCCACACTCATGTTGTTCAATTGAATATTTTCATTCTCAGCGTTAAAAAATGCATTGTTAGCCAACCAGTTAGTAAGGTTAAAGTTGTTACCTGTAGATATATTGTTCGATTGAACCGCTTCCAAAACTGGCGGTTTTTCTTTTGACCCCACGGTTGAGTTAAAGTGCAATGAAGTAACTGCTGCGTCGCTACCACTCATACAATCCATAAAATTGGTAATAGGTTGCCCCAAAGAACGTGTCGAAGGTTGGACATAACTTTGTCCCGTCGACGTGCTGCTCTGGCCACAAGGAATACTGTAAGCTGAGTTATTGGAGGTTTCATTCTGTTCAGCTTCGTGAACCTCTTGTACCGCATTATCGGTTCTAACCACCTCTAAAGAAACAGGAAGTGGTAATTTGTGGGCGTCAGCTTGGTGTTCCAGCTTGTCCAAACGAGCTAATATGCTATCCAGAACTGTCTGGTTAAGTCACTTGTTCAGAGTTATATTGCAGTCAAACGTAATGAATACCAACCAGAATGAATCCCCTGAACTAACTACCAGAACAAAGACCATAAGCAGCCTCTCCAACAAGAAAACTGAATAGTACATGAATTAAAGATGTTTGTGTGATGTGAGGTCCATGTCAGATGCATGCTGCTATCAGTGGCATTAATTGATTTCGTAAGGAAAGTATTTCCCTTGACCAAACAGAATGTTGTTCAGCTCAGTCCTAGTCACCTACTATGGAATACTTATCCATAGTTGTTAAAACTAAGAGGCAAGTGGTTCAAAGATGTTTGCAGGAGGGCCTTCATGAGATTCGTGGGCACGCTAATTATATGCATTTCTGTATCTCTGAATCACACTATAGCCAAGCAGTGCAACTCTATCAGACTGAGTGCAGTGTACTCCTCACCTGCAAACTAAATTTATGAATACCAAACAGAGTATTGGACTGATAGCTAGGTAAGGAAAAAACAAAAAGAGGACAAACAGGTAATGATAAACATTTTCAGAGCTTTCATCAAACAGTACAGTATATAAAATGTGCATACTCTTTACTGTAGATGCGTTATCTGTTTGCTCAAAAAATCATATCATTTTATTTCCAAGAATAGCCTGTTTTACTGCATTTGGAAGAATATTTTGTAATGTGTTCCTTCGCATCTCTGGCAGTGAATCTTGTAAGGATATAAAATCATGTGTGAACTGTTTCTTTCATGAATTATACATTTCATTTGGAAGAAGAACATCTGATTTAATTAGAGATGCCTTTTAGTTTCTTCTTCCTCACCTAACTTTTCACAGTCTTCACACAAGTTTAATCTGGGATAAAATGCATTATTAATTAGTTGCTAAATCTGTTGTATGAAAAAAAAAATGTTTCTTTTGAAAGACAGAACTGTTTTAGCAGCTTGAAAGAATGGCATGGTTAGCTTAAAATATTATTGTACTACCATGGTAATCTTTACATTTTTACCTGAATGAGATAATAAAGTATTAAAGTGTCAGATATATACCTTATGGAGCAGTTATACAGTTATTACCACATGTATGATTTAGTCTAGGTTTAAAAGACACCATCTTTGAGCTAGGTCATCATGGTGTTAGAAGTATCCAGAGAAAGCAGCTTGTCTGCAGAGAACCATTAAAATGTTTAGTACTGACCTTTGGCTAAGAAGGAGAAGGAATTGCAGGCTACAATGCCAGATATCCACCTGATCTTCATTATGTTATACTGTTACACATGCACACTTCAGTGCAAGGAAAAGCACGTGAAGTGTATACTGTGTTATACAGAGATCATATTTTATATTTTAGAATAAGTGGTTCATTATTCTAAAATATCACTTGTTATGTTTATACCATTTTATTCTGTCTTGCAGATTGAGTTTATCTATCCTGTAGTCATTATGTATGTGTCAGATGGCAAAAAAATCAGTCTCTCTAAATAAAACTGTCAGATTCAGTTTAAGAAAGAGAATCAGGTTTCAGAATTCTGCCAGAAAAGCCCCAGGAATGCCATGGTCATTGTGGGTGTGGAGTATGCTGGCCCATTCATTCAGAAAATGCTTTTAGTTTTGACAGATTCATGGGACTCATAAGAATTTCATGGCTAGTTTAGTCTAATGAGCACGTATGCCTTACAAATATCCACCCTCAGTTTTTACCTCCTTTCTCCAAGAGAGAGAGCGGCCAATTAGTTCTGGGATAAATTTCAGACAACCCATCCAGTTATCCAGGTCTGGTCTGAAAGAAGATATTGAAATGCACTGCTTACCCTGCAGGTGAAGTTAATTTAAGAGAAGGGAGGGTAGAAGTTGGGTGAAAACTCTCTCTCTCTCTCTCTCTCTCCATCATGTTCTGCTACTGATGATGGTTCAGGTCTCTGTTTCTAGTGTCAACTGTACTGTGTGAAACACAGGAGGTCAAAGACCACTGAATCTCTAATTCTGCAGCAAGCAAGGCACAGATCACCCCTAAGGAGTCTATAAAACATAGTACAGGGACAGGACTTTCAGCCCCCTCCAGTAATTACATTTCTTAAAACTAGAGATTTTTTGGGGGTCTCCTTCAAAACATCTAAAGCTCATAACATCGAATTTCATAACATCGAACATGTATAATATGTAATAGTTTATCAGCACATATATAAATATCATAGTTTAATCTGTTAATCTTGTGGTATCACTGTGAGATATTGTAGTGTTCATTTCTATAGTTATTATTTATATAGTGTAGGAATTAATACTCTTTATATAGTGTTTATTTTCCCACTCTGTATGTATTTTTCAGGTCATACATGTGAGTGATATAGTGTGTACATTCTTTATGGTGATTGTGATACAGTGAGGTTAGTAAATTAACTTTTTCCCATTGTAGTGTGAACTCGGAGTTGGTATATTTAATTTACTGGGGGTGTGGGGGGCAGAAACATAGTAAAAAGTGTGTTTCGTAGTTTGGTGCTGTTATATGTGGAGGGGATGTTATTTTAATGTGATTTGTAGTGTTCGATGTTCTGATGCACAATTTCGATGTTATGGGTTTTAGATGTTTTGGTCTTGATGTTATGAAATTAGATGTTTTGGGTTTTAGTTGTTTTGAAGTAGACCTGTTTTTTGGGGGTGGTTAAAAAGCTCTGGTATTTATTGAGTTTTTTTTATATGTCAAATCGCACATCCCAAAGAAAACATCCTCTATAATTGGTGTGACCAGTACTGAAAATAGGAAACAATAGCATTTTTAGATCTAGATGAAACCCAGGACATACCAGCTCACTTAGATGCTGTTAGAGTAGAGATTGTCTGGAGTGTGGCAATGTTTTTCTTGGAGGCAGAAGCATAAATTGGAAGCTCATATGCAAGTTGAAAAAGGAAAACTCCTTTGCCAAGGGCTGATCTGGCTGGTTGGGAAAGAAAGGGGGAGATCGTTCTGGTTGAGAAGTGAACGGAGTTTATTTCGGCTCTGCCTTTATTTGTATGGCAATGGAAGTTTAGTGACTTATCAAGTCATTGTCCTAAGTATTTGAAGGTGGGGCTTGTTTCTATGAAAGGTTTTATAGGTCAAAGATACTTAAAGAGTTAGGTGCCCGGTGAATTTTCTGTGGAGTTCCAAAAAGCATAGTTTTGGTCATGGTGGGGTTGAGAAGTAGTTTATGGTTTATGAAACACTGGTAGAGCTCATATAAGTCTGACTGGAGTTGACAATGAATGTTGGTATGACATGACCTTATGGGGGTGAGTTTGACATAATGGTTAAGGTTTTTGCCACATACAAAAAAGTTATAGGGTTTGAATCTGACCTTGGATTACTGGCTAGGCTTAAATTGGCCCTTCAAGGCAGTTAGCCTTGTATTCACCTATGAACTTATAAACCATGTTATGAGTATAGAGGATAGGTGGGAGATGGGGGAGGTCTCAAGGAAACTTAGTAATGAATAATGAGAAGAGGAAGAGGGTGAGAATGGATCCTTGTTATGCACCTTTGGTAATAGGTACAGATTGTTATTGCTTCCTTAGTGATGATAGGTGGTGCAAGGTATTCTGGGATTAGTTGTGTTTAAACAGAAGTTTCTAGACTGAAGCTTTGTGGTGAACTTTTTTGCTAGTGTATTTGTAAAATCACTGGGGTTGCAGTTAGGTTCCCCGTTAGGGAAAAGTTAATAGCAATTCTGAGTGTTATTTCTTAGTTTCTTAAAATAGCTACAGAAAGATGTGTAGATATCCTATGCTTCAAATATTTATTGTGTAAATCATAAATTGTGCTACTTTTCAAGTTACAATTAACAAAGCCAGGGCAAAGTTTTGGTACACAAAGTACACCAGAAATGCTAGTTTCTGAAACTCATGGAAGAAAACTAACAACTATCAAGTAACTTAAACTCCAATTAATACTTCATCTAATGGTGTGACAGAGTAAGACGTGCAAGCTTACTAAAATGAAATAAGAAAAAGGAAAGGTTAAGGCTTTTGAAATAAAAATGTCATTTTTTTTAAACTATGAAAACAGCTATGTCCCTTACAGACATACTTAAGTTGTACAGCCTATGCTATACACTATACTTGCTTTTACCAAATTTGAAAAAAAATGTTGTTAAAGGCTTTGTTCTGAAATGTACTATGGTAAACCATTTCTCACATTGGTGCATGAAGTGTATTTATAAATAAATGTCAGCAGTTACTAATAGTTGTTCAAGACTTGTGAATTAATTGCAGTTGCAGGCAGCAGATCATATATTATGAGGCATGCAAATCAAGTCAGTTCAATTTTCACAGAGGCTACTTAAGCAGAAAATCCTGAAAAAGAAAGATGAGATTCTTTGAGCAACATGGAGGTTTTCATAACTTTAAAAGTGGCATCTTGCATGTGTGTGAAAGTGAAAAAACATACTCTGACCTTTTCCGCACTAAGAGAGGCATCTTTTGATGTCTTCAGATTTAAATCTTACTATCCCCCTGCATAGTTTCTGCATGAAGGAAATATTCCATGTGTATGAAGCATGGTATAAGACAGAAATGAAACATCATTGTGAAGAGAAAGAATCTGTTTTGTTTTTCTCTATTTAGTGTGGGTTTAAAGCACAGCTGATTGCTATGAATCATGACCCACAGCCCCTCACTGAGCATCTGATCCATCTTCCCTGTCAAGTGTCTGCCTTACTTCTTCTGACTGGAGTCCTGAGTGGGGAAATCCTCAGTGTAAGCAGATGGGGAAACATATGGAAAGGGCAATATGTCTTCTTGTTATAGTGTCATCTTGACAGTTGAGGAGGGCTTTTTTGGTTTACCTTACCCACTACTCCACTATATTTCCTAATGGGAATTACATATGCAGACACATTGGAACTAGCTTCATTGGTCCTCACTGATTACTGTTTGCCCATAGCTGTAAACTCCCTTCTCCCAAGATGGGCATGCTGGCAAACATGTTACTCTACCCTCCCCCCCTACGTTCTATTCTTCTGAGACTAGGCTTGCTAATCAAACTCAAGTTACCTTGGTGAGAGTCAGAACCCTATCTTTCTATTTCACAAAACCAGGAATGTGTTCTTTTTACACTAAAAGCCTAATAGTCTATCCTGAAACTTCTAGTGCAGAAAAATACATTGACATCTTTAGATAATAAAGTATCATTTTGTTATGCATTTATTCAACTTGAATGAATTACATACAATTCTACATTTTCAAAATCTAAACTGTTGTTAACCAAGCCATTATTTGCTAAAACTACAGGACTTCAGGAAGTTTTTAGCAGCTGTGCGTGTTTGCAGGCTATCTTTTATTTGTATTTCTCTTACCCTATGTTGCTTTATTGAAAACCTCCAGTAGATGGGTTAGTTTTTTCATAAAGTAATTCTTACATATGATATACTTCTTGCTAAAGCTTATAAGACTCTGATAGATCCTGGTCCATGTTTTGTTGCTTCTTATGTGGAAAGTTGATCAAATAGTAATATTTTGAATAACTAAAGGAGTCTAACTGTGTTTTACCCCAACAACCTGATGTAATTCTGGTGTCAGGGTAGAGGCATATGATACTCGAACAATTTTGCTTATAAATACACATGCACACGCACACACACACACACACACACACACACACACACACACACACACACACACAAATACACTGCCCTGTGATTTATGCCACTAGCTGTAGTCCCAAGAAGCAGCTCCTACAACAAAACTGTGAAATTTCCAGCTGATAGTGTTTCATAGAGGGATAAAGCCCTGACTATGGCCAAAGTTAGCAGCTTGGATACCTGAGATGTTGGCAGGAGGGCACCTCACGGCTGATCTCTGACACAAGAGAGGGATGCATGGAGGGTGTGCTTTCAGTCATGCAGGGCATTGTCTAAGTCACCATGGAGACACAGTGATATTCCCTGTCCATTCTATGCTCCCCCCTCTAGTAGTGAATGAATGCATGCAAGGAGTGGCAAACTAGGTGTCTGCTCCTTGGTGGCAGTATGATGCTGCATCTGGGTGCCTCACTGAATCCAAAAATGGGTCACAGGTATTATTATGGAGGCTATCTGACTGGATTTGATAGACTAGGTGGACGAAGACACACCCCTAGGGTCACTTGTGGGGAGGCAAAAAAACAAATTTTGCAATTTTCTATGTACTCATAAAAAATATCAGGAGTGTGTGAAAACTATTAATGAGCATTGTTCAGGTATATTCTGCACTGCATATTTTATTTTCCTTTGGTTGCAACCTCATGTCCACCTAATTGCTCAGTGTTATCTTGTTCTCAGTAGAAACGTATTTGCATTAAGTGACCACGAAATTTCTGAATCACAGTCAGTCATATTATAGTGCAACAAGCCGCAAACCTGCCTTATAATGGAGTGCAACTTTTTCAAATCCTGTGACTATTTAAGATTAGATTACTTTTTACTTTTTATTTATACCTTTGCTTCCTTCCATCTATGTCATGCTTCTTTTGTTAAAGATTGCTTAAACAATAATGAATTCAAGAATACAAATGCATAACTCAGTGTAAAATGTGACAGGCGTTCGCTGAGCTGTGCTTTCGATGTGCTAATATAGACCTCATAAAGGCATATGAGTAAGCAATTTTAATATCACTGAATAAGCATAAGAAAGCTTCTAAAAAGCTATGAAAAAGTTGAAAAATATTAAGTAAAGAAATATTTTGATGCCTATTCACATCAAATCATTTATCAGCATTTTATAACAGCTAAGGATTTATAGACTTTGAGTCAGAAAAAAATCATTGCAATGTTTTTTTTTTAATCAGCATAATCATACAGAAAAACAGTTAAGCCTTTGATTAGCTAAAAAAAAGAAAAACAGCACGACTAATAAATTACAGTGAAGGGAATAATATTCCGATACTTATGTTAACTGGAAATTCCACTGTTGAGATAAGCATATGTTGGATCACATAGACTGTACCTACCACCTATCTGCAATCATGATGATGATGATGAAGATGGTGATGCCATTAATGATTTCATCTGAAATGAGGCAGAATCCCTTAACTCAAGTGACAACTCCTGCTTAGCAAAATGTGATTACGCTCCATGAGGTTCTATCAGTAATCATAACATGCTGCTAGTGTGATCTCATCAAAAGAATGATAACTCCCAGAAAGTATTCTCATCTGTTCTGACATTAAAAAACATACACATACTATTAATAATTCTATTATTAGTGATAGCGGGAATATCATTAATCATGACAAGAATATCTTAAGTTGCTCACAGCAGTGATTCCTGTCTTTCTAGATTGCACTTTGTATGTCTTTCATTAGCTGAAATAAATACCAGAGAACAAAACACTGTCAGGTGAGTTTAAAGTTTATTACTCACCCTGTTACAGAGTCATTCATTTCATGACTACCTGAAAAAGAAACACAGAATTAAACTACATAATCTAACAGGTCATAACCCCCAACCCCCACCCTATTAATGTACACCTAAAACGTTCTGTATCCTTGTTTAACTGACAGGCTGCAGATACCTGATAACAAACATATAATTTCCTCATAATACCATGTAGTATTGAATATTACCCGCGGTGGTGGTGCTGCGGTAGCATTGTCACCTCACATTAAGACGCTGTCCGGTTCGATTCTCAGTTAGAGCGTCTTCTGCGTGGAGACATGCGTGAATGGGCGTACCTTCATTGAAGGCTGTGCATCAGGGCTGGTAACTTGGCACGTAAAAATCAACTACCAATCATTAGCGGACCGGAGTTCCGCTGTGGTGACCACTAACTGGGAAAAGCCGAAAGACACATCAACAACCATGTAGTATTGAATATCCAAACATTTTATAACCAGCTATTTCTTGACAAAAGTTTTATGCATCCTTGTCATTATTTGCTTAAAAATCATTAAATTACTTCTATAAAGTGCCCTATCCCTTTAGTGTCTCCCTGAAGTATGTTTTCTCAGTAATCTTTTTCACTTCTTATGAGTAGTGACATTTTTTAATTACAAACCTACTGGTCCATGAGACATGTCCCTTTAACCTTTAAGTGCTTCTCTTGCTATCTGTGAGTTTGGCTAAACAACATCACTACCACACCTTTGTACCTCATGAGTACCTCAGTGGTGAGGATGGGGCGTGCTACATGAAGTGCAGACCTCCCTTCCAAATGTGGTTCTGACAGCAGCCTTTAAACTGAGACAAAACATTGCTCTTTTTACTCAGGATGGTTCTCCCTACATACAGCACTGCCACCGCACTCTTGTGATCACCTTCTCACCAGGAATGTGCACCACTGCACCATGGTTATTAAGATATTCCAGATCTCAATCCATTTTTATTATCAATATCATACAGCAGCACTGTCCATCAATCAGACCATCTCCCCATATCCTTTTTATTACAGTGCTTTATAAAAGTGTACATGTTCCCATCCTATCTATCATCATGATTCCAGCCATGTCTCTATCCTTGCCTTTTCACCCCACCTTACATGCAGTAAAACTTGTTTCATTCCGTTTCCTCTGTGATGTTGCTTGTAAAAGAGTAAGGTTCCCAACATTGTCCCTTGTGGATAGGGAAAATGTAAATGTCTGGCCTATCTTTGGCTTATCTATACTTAAAATATAATGTTTAAAAACTTCATGAGCATCTATGGCTAAGCTTCTATAGATCCTCATAGATCAATAGCTTATTAAGTACCCAAGACCCTATTACCTCTACAGTATGCCATTTATTATTCACTGTTTTTATCTCAGTACTTTATATACCATTTTCGTTTTTGTTACACATCAAATTTTATTCAAGTCTTTAGCAATTGATCTGGACATTCAGTATGCGAGAGTGAAACAAAGTTTACTTAGTCTTTATATGTGGTTTCTCACTAAGACAAATACAACTCCTTCCTAATCAGCTACTTTGATCACCCAGTAGGGATGCAACATGCAACAGATCAGCACATGTGTCAGCTGCATGAATCTCATATAATCACCACCAGTTATCCATTTATACAACTATTTGTGCAACAAGCAGGGAACAGTGAGCACAGTAAAACTGTATTTCCTAAGAGGTGAGCCCCTCCCATTAACCCCCTTGAGATGCATAATCGGATATATATATATATATATATATATATATATATATATATATATATATATATATATATATATATATTATATATATACTTCTAAATACTGTCATTCCATAATACCGAAGACCAGAATATCGAGATGAGAATCACGAAACTGAAAACGTACGTATTCCCAGGGCAAGTAAACACTTGCTCAATATAACATCAAAGCACAGTGCACTATCTAAAACCCACCTAGGAGAGGAGATGTGTCCCCCATACCCCTCTGACTATATATACCAACTCCAGAATCATACTACAGTGGAAAAAAGGCATAATTCCCCATCTTGGGCAAGTATTTACTTGCCCTGGGAATAGTTAAGTGATTCAGGATTTTCAGTTTTCTGATTCACATCTCAATATTCCAAAGACATGCATCTGGAGCATTTCTCCCCGGGCCTCCGCTGAAAACAGGCTCTGTGGAACCTAGTCGGACATTCCCGGTCAACAAATGTTAATAAATAATAAATAAATAAAATATTCTTCAGTATTGCGGAATTATAGCATTTAGTAATTAGAGAGAGAGAGAGATATATCTACGGATCCCTATCAGTTTTCATAAACTCAAAATTCATACTGTTAAGACAATATGATCAAATTTCTGAAAACCCGAAGCTTTTGAATGGAGATTGTGGTACAGTGAGGATTGGGAAATTTACAGTGTATGATCTTAGAGTTAGTATTTGTAATTTTCAGGGGGTGTGGGGAGCACATGGGGTTTTGCTACCCTGCAAAAACATAAAAAAATAGATTTTTGAGGGTTTTTTTTTGTTTAATGTTCGTGTTTTCAGAAATTTGATCATATTGTCTCACCGATATGAACTTCGATCACAAATAACCCCCATCAAGTGTTCAGCTGTGAGCAAACAGCATACAACCACTTGAAATATGGACAAGCCCATATGCACCAGGGATATGTCCTAGACAGAAGCCAGTGACAGTTCCAGCAGAAAATTAAATAAACTGCCCCACTTCCATTTCCTACATTATATGGGTTCTTCTGCTTGGAAAACTAGAATGTTCCAAAATATCATCCACTGATGTAAGACAAAACTGAATGCAAGTCCACTGTTTTCAACTAAATATTAATTACAGGGATCTTATCTTCATTTGGAGAATGTATTATCTGCTCTTTTTACTTCGACTAAGTTTTGAGCTACAAAAAACAGGAGTAGAGCACAAACTAGTAAAAAAACGACCAGGAGGTTCCACGGTCACGGTAAACCACAGCTGATGCACGTTACCTCCTTGCTAAAGTATTACTCTATTGTACTGTCACCAAAAATTCCACGCTGAAGAATCTTCTCCAAATTTCCGCAGCAATAATGGAAGTTTATTCTTTATAAAAGCAGGTACAGAAGGCAGGTACAACCAACACAACGTTAGTGCAGCAAAAAACAATCCAAGATTTACCCGGGTTTCGTCCGCCAAGACGAACTTCATCAGAATAACTAAACTAATTACTGCTTCCCTTATATATGCATCAACTCCACCGCATTATTTAATTAATAGCAAAATGTTACCAATCAACCAATTAATGCATGAAAATGTATCTATTTAAAAAAATATATATATATATTCTCTAAAAGGTATATTTAAACATAATATATTAACATAGTACTTTATATTCATACATATATTTTTCTAATTTTGAATAAATTCATAATATAAACATAATATAAACATGACATGACATAACATAAAAAGTAATAAGATCAAAATATATGTGTTAATATAAAAAGCAACATGTAGTATGCATAACAATAATACAAAACTAAATACTGTTACCAATCTTAATTTAAAAATATATATATATGTATATATTTTTTGAGATGCAATGTGTGAATAAATAAATTTATTTCTGTAATTGTGTATATATATCAATGTAACGTGTCACCTAAATTATATCAAAACTATGTAGGACTATATAAAACATGTTTGATATAGTAACTTAAACCATTATAGTTGACACTCCTAAGAATTTAAAATGTTATTAATTTAATACTAATAAAGGTATATCAATGCTTACCCTTAATTTGATTTTTCATAAGAATGGGTTTAATTGTACAATATTCGTTAAGCCCCGGCCAATTGTGGGCATTCAAAGCAATCTGCCATCTTAATTCCTGTATGTCCAAATCATATTTCGTATATCTTCCCTGTGCATCATTGGGTATGTGATCAATGATGCAAAATTTAAACCTATGTTCAGCATGTAATTGGATATGTCTCACTAGGGCATTTGTAGTTTTCATATGCTTTATATCCAAAAGATGTTCTTTTATTCTACTCCTAAATTTTCTACTTGTCTTACCTATATAAAAGGCTTTACACTGTTGACAATTTGCAGCATATATAACATTTGTAGTATGACAATTGAAATGCCCTTTAATTTTAATGTTATATAGGTTTATTTTAATTTTTTCCGATGTCTCATGGATATACTTACATGTTGTACATCTTCCACATCTAAAATTGCCTATTGATCTGTGAGTTGTATATCTCTGTGCTTCCATATTGTTCTCAAAATATTCCTTAAAGGATGTATCCTTTTTATATACAAACTTAATTGGTCCCCGAAATATTTGCGCCACCATGTGATCACTAATGAATAAATTCCAATATCTTGTGATAATATTTCTTATTATTTGGGTAGAGTCATCATATACCGAAATATATAGGGGTGTCTGATTATTGTTGTTATGTTCATTGTATGTTTTGTTTATGTTTTTATCATAGCCATAACACAGTATGGCTTGATATATTCCTACCTGTCTCTTTGTTTTAACTTCTTGTTTGATTGTTTCACATAAGATTTTTGGATAACCCCTATTTAGGAACATGTGTTCCATAAATTCCAACTCTTCATTAAATTCCCCTTCTTCACTAATCATCCTGGCCGCCCTGACCATCTGACCTTTAACAACTCCCTTCTTCTGATGGTCTGGGTGCCAGCTGTCATAGTGAAGATAGGAGTTGGAAAAGGTCGATTTTCTGTGAATATGTGATTTTAATTGTCCTCTATGTCTGTCATATGTTAATTGCACATCCAAATATGATATATTTTCGTGACCAATATGATGTGTGAATTTCAAGAATCTTACATTCTGATTAATATATTCAAGGAATATTTTCAATGCTGTTTCATCATTATCCCATACCATAAAGATATCGTCCAAATATCTAGAGTATGTTTTAATATGTTGTTGAAATGGACTATTGAATATATAATTGTACTCCCAATAGGTCATGATTAAGTTTGCATACATGGGGGCACATGCTGCCCCCATTGCAACTCCATCAATTTGTTTGTAATAATTTCCTTCATAATATAAATAATTATTATGAAGTACAATTTCCATAAGCCTAATCAGAGTATTAATTTTTGTCTGATCAAATGTTTTAGACTCAAAAAGTTGTTCTTCTAGCCAGATCAATCCTATATCATGTGGTATTGATGTAAAGAGATTACATACGTCTATTGTTACCATTATATCTCCATCCGTCATTTTAAATTGATTCATCTTATAAAGGAAGTCCCAAGAATCCCTGGTTATATATGGAAATTTGGCCATACTTAATTTGAAATGGTAGTCTAAATATTGACTTATGAAACATGTTTTGTTTCTCTTTCCATTCACTATTGGTCTAAATTGCAGATTATTAAGACCTTTGTGAATTTTTGGTATGCCAAATATTCCACTAATAACCAGGAATTCATTGGTTAGATATTTATGTTCATCCTCTGTTATTTCACCCTGCATTAACATATCTTCTAATAAGTTATCAATTCTTTTGTAGGCAATATTAATTTCATTTATACTTATTTCTGTATAAGATTTGCTCAATAACATAGTAGTCATATAAGAAACATAGTCCCCTTTATCAGTTATAACAACACCACTGCCTTTGTCAGGCCTCATTATTCTAATATCTTTGATGTTTAATATATCTTTAAATGTTTCTTCCTCACTTTCAGTCATATTACTATGTATGGGTGTTCAATACTGTTTGAAAAATTCCCTAATGTCCATTTCAACCCGTTTTTCAAATGTTACTATTTTATCATTCATAGGTGGGTTGAATACGCTGGGTTTACTCAAGTCAGGTCCTATGTTGTTGTTCCTATTATCTTGTACATCACCATCAAAAAATAATTTCAAATTTAATTTTCTACTAAACAATTTTAAATCAATAATCGAACTAACTAATCTCCCCTTACGACAGGGTACAAAGTTAAACCCTCGTGAAAATAAGTTAGCATGCTTACTTTCTAATTCATGTTTAGAGTAATTAAATATTTTATAATCTCCATGGGTGTTAGTTATTATGTTTGGATTACTTAAAAATTCTCTATTGATTGGCTCAAAATTGTTAGTTGATATACAATGATTGACATTGTCTAAGTAATTATCAATGTTTAAATCAATATGAAAATTAATAGGAAAATTAATTGCATGGTTTTCCTCCATTTCGTTATATGTATAATTAATATTATTAGTATTCCCACCTTTATAAATCATAGGTTCTACTATATTTTCCAGTTGATCATTCATTACATTACAAGAATAATGTGTTATGTCAGGGTAATCATGTATAGTCAGATCCAATAAAATTTGGTCTTCCTGTTGTATTTTAGTTGGTTCCAGCTGTATTTCACCCTGATAATTATTTACATGTGGTAGTTCTTCATTTTCATTCATATATGCTTGTTCATTCACATGTACATCCCAATTTTGCTCATATACATAATTGTTGGTTTGCATGTAATCATTATTATCATGACCACTAACACCTTCTGTTTCTATACATTGGTTACATACATAACCCTCCTGTGTATTTAAGGTAAATACCATATCATATATCTTAGATGGTATGTTGTTAGTTTGATTACCCTTGTACTCAGGTTGTTTAACGTTACTAAAATTTAAACCATATTCCCCAGTAGTATCTTCCATATCTAATTCTCGTTGTATATTTATATGAATTAAATCAATAGCATGTGTATATCCAAAAAATTGTTCATTTAATTCATTGTTATTCTTAAACAAACCTTGTATGCGTTGCTGTTGACATAATTCCAAGGTTTGTGTATCAATCATATTGTCCATGTCCATGGGTGCGTACACATTTCCGATAGTCCGATGTACGGATGGATACCTCATGTACGACTCTTCCATCCGGCTTTCGCGCTGTTGGCCGATAAAAAACCCCTTTTAGGTTTGGCCCCCGTGTTCCTATATTCGTCTTCTGTTTGTTTATTTCCACGATTAAGGAGCCTTTCCGAACGCCTAACTCCTTCTTCTTCGTTGTATATATTTTGTTCATAGGGGCCATGTTGTTGCGGATCTTCGTTATCGGAAGTGATGTCATACATTTCCTGTCTCCATCGTGTACGTTCTACACACTTCTCATTGCCATGGTCACGATATTTGTTTTTGGATTTTGGATAAATTTCACCTATCTCATATCTTTTTATATCTCTTGCGATCTTATTGCATTTTTTGTTATATAAAATGTCACAACTGGAGTCTATTTCTTTGATGATGGTGGTGTATTTCATGTAATAACTATCAAACATAGGATCTTGACTAATATTTTGATTAAGTATATCCAGTTCCTTGAGCATGTTATCTATTCTTATGTTGTTATATTTTATCATAATTTCCATCATTTGTATTCCGGTGTTGTTAAATAGTTCATGTAACTCATCTAACATGCTTTCATTGTTTTCACTACCATTGGGGTATTTCCAAAGCCGTAATCCTTTGGGGACCATATGCAAGTCTATGTTTTTCTGCAAATAACCATTCTGCAATTGTATTCGCTTAAATTTAAACAATTTCATTTCGAAAGTTCTAAGCATTTCACACATTGCATCATGTTGTTTCATTTGTAGAGGTTGAAATGCACTGTTCGTTGTGTTAAAGGAAAAATAATTTTCTCGCCAGTTTTCAAAGTTTGAAGAATTCTTATTACAAGTAATTTCTCCGCTAGTATGTTTACCTTGCTGTGCCGCTGTTGGAGAATGCGGCGTAACCTGTGTTAATGGCAGTCCAAGAGAGTCATCCACCATTGAGGTATTGTCATGACTGTTTTTGCTCAATAGTTTATGAATAAGAGCCGAATGCTCTCTTAACTGTGCATTAATCTGCTGGAGTATTACTCCGGTGTCCACCGGAACCACCTCGTCTTCCATAATGATACAAAAAACAGGAGTAGAGCACAAACTAGTAAAAAAACGACCAGGAGGTTCCACGGTCACGGTAAACCACAGCTGATGCACATTACCTCCTTGCTAAAGTATTACTCTATTGTACTGTCACCAAAAATTCCACGCTGAAGAATCTTCTCCAAATTTCCGCAGCAATAATGGAAGTTTATTCTTTATAAAAGCAGGTACAGAAGGCAGGTACAACCAACACAACGTTAGTGCAGCAAAAAACAATCCAAGATTTACCCGGGTTTCGTCCGCCAAGACGAACTTCATCAGAATAACTAAACTAATTACTGCTTCCCTTATATATGCATCAACTCCACCCCATTATTTAATTAATAGCAAAATGTTACCAATCAACCAATTAATGCATGAAAATGTATCTATTTAAAAAATATATATATATTCTCTAAAAGGTATATTTAAACATAATATATTAACATAGTACTTTATATTCATACATATATTTTTCTAATTTTGAATAAATTCATAATATAAACATAATATAAACATGACATGACATAACATAAAAAGTAATAAGATAAAAATATATGTGTTAATATAAAAAGCAACATGTAGTATGCATAACAATAATACAAAACTAAATATTGTTACCAATCTTAATTTAAAAATATATATATATGTATATATGTATATTCAACTAAATATTAATTACAGGGATCTTATCTTCATTTGGAGAATGTATTATCTGCTCTTTTTACTTCGACTAAGTTTTGAGCTACAATTTTGTAAAGAAATACACAGTATTTACTGCTGCAGACAAAGAAACAATATGATTTTTCAATCAATCATCATGGTTATTTATTCATTTATTTATTAACACAGGTGAAGTGGGCCTCCAGATCTAATTTTGGGTATTAACATAGAAAAACATATATGTTCTATAGACTCATCACAATTCAGTATAACTGGTTAAAAAAACAGACCTATATGTATGCAGATGAGGACATCATTTTTAGTTTATGAAATGGCTGAGAATTCTGAAAACACTATTTATAAGAGTGCTGATGAATTTATCCACATTGACATCAGTAAGAGTTGAATGTTGAAGCATCTATATCAGCAAACTGTATGAGAAACAGCACTGACTGTATATAGAGATGCAGTAAGGAGGAATCATTTAGCAGGACTCATAGGTTGCTTAGGGCAAACACACTGACACTAAAGTTTGATGTAATAGAAAACTGCAGCAGGTGCAATTAGCCAAGTTGGGGAGGGGTTACTGTTTTTTTTCTGATTGTGACAAAAATACAGTCCATTTTTTTGGTGGATGTAAGGAGTTCCAGATTAATGGTTTTCTATAAAATGACCTGAAATGTAGTTATTAAGTTGTAAAGTGGGTTGAATATTGGCACTTTAAATGTTATAGATATTCAATATGGTATGAAACATTGATTGAAATGTTTCAGCGGATTGGCAACAAGTGAAATAGCAGAGTATATGTAGCATGGAGACTAGAATATGTCATATGTAGAGACTGATGGCAAGAAACTGACCTTTCATAAGGAGACACAGTGATGTTGTATTTCCTAGGAAGTAGAGATAATGCTGTTAATTTTTTAAATGTGTATCATTTACAGCTTACAATCATTTGTTTGCAGCATTTGAGCATGTTACATTTGCTCACAGATGCTGGTTCACATTGTCACTTATTCATATTTTGCATACTTTTACCTAGAATATGCCTGCTAGTGCTTACATTATAGTGAGATTTTCTTCTGTATGCTATTTCCCCTACCAACCATCAAACATTCCAGCCTCCCCAATCAGACTAGAGCCCATCTGTTCCTTGCTGGTGTACATCAGCTCCAGATCCTTCTACCTGCACAGCTGCATACCCCTGTACACTTGCTCAATGTAACCTACTGCCCACTGGCAGATTGGTGGAATACAGGCCCAGTTCTAGGCCTGACACTTTCCTACATAAGGCTGCTACAACGCACAGCCGGCTCATACCACTCTCCTTTGGCTCCAAAATTAGCTAAGTGGCAAAATGTGTATTTTTCAATTCATCCTGTCAGAGCACTTCCCATTACCTATGGGTCCGCAGTCCTAGGGTATTTCCTTTTCTCTCAATATACAGATAATATCCCTAAAGTAATATCCACTCCAATCTGTTCCAATAATGTCATTTTTGGGTAATTTTAGAATATGCATGGAAATATTAAAGAAGAACTCATTTAGTTTATATACCTTCAGTCTAACTATAAACAACAAAGAACGCTTACTCTGTTTGGAATTCAGAAGACCCTAGCTCTTTTTGCTTCTTTAAGGCATCATACTGTAACAAACCATTCAGTGACAGCTTGTGACGGTGTCCTGCTAAGCTGTAGGCCTACCAAATGAAGAAAATTGCCTTTTCATTTTTTTTTTCCTTAAAATTAGTCAGCTTCCAATTTTTGGGACTCAATAAAACTGAGGTAGGATTTTAATAATTGGCATGTAACACAGAAACAAGTCTTTACAAGGTCTATGATCAGTGCTCATCAAGTGCAAACAGAATGCTTCTGTCTGGTCAAATTCAGCTTGTCAAAGTTGAATTCCCCAGTTACTGTTTTCCATGAGAAATCAATATAATGTGGTTAAGCCAATGCAAATTCAGTAAATTCAGGTTACAGTCTGTGAGGTTTTGGAATTATGACAGTAGTCATGACACATATAAGAGCCTCAAGCACCCAAATGTAATGGCTCAAATGTGCAGATATGATTTAGCCAAACAAATAAGAACGTTATATGTAAGGTACAGTAAGCTGGTATCACAGTAGGTTTCTCAAAAACTCTTCTACTGTCAAACATCAATAGATCAAGAAAACAAATAACAGTTCAACTGCAGGAAAAGGGAGGTGCTGAGGGACAGGGGATGAAAAACGATCAGAATAGTAAGTACATCTGGTAGGACATGGAAGGAAAGAGTTCTTTGCTATGGAGATTCTCTAGATCAGCACAGAGGTAAACATAAGGACTGCAAAGGGACTTCAAAATATCTGTTCCTAAAAAGAGTGAGAAGGGGGGAAATGAGCTGCGGTAATGAAAGTTAGACCAAAATGGGATAGGTGAAATGGGATTTGTGCAAAATGAAGAAAGAAAGGAACAGAATCACAAGGGTGACATAATCTTTACAAAGCTAGGACCATGAAAAGCAAGAGGAGTGGATTACAGGCATTGATATTAACAAAGCAAGAAAGTGAATGACTGGCATTGATATTAACACATATGCATTCAACAAAATGCATTTCTACCTAGACAAATGAAAAGAGACACTATCCCATGAATATCCTAGGACTAAGCATATTAGAGAAATCAGGAAAAACATTTGAGGAAATAGTAGTGCATGTACGAAATGTGATTAATGTCAGATGCTTGAAGCCTGAACTCCCAGCAAACCCCATAACCTTTAAAAACTTTTCCAATGCTAACTACCAACTATTTAGAAATGGCATGTCTTAATAAAAAGCCCCCCCCCAACTCAGAGGACACTGTGGCCTATGTGGACGTGGTTACGGAACTCTTGTACAAGCATATACATAACTGCATAGCAACAGCAGTACCAAATCAAAATAAATGTAGGACAAACTCCAAAAACAAGCCCCCTTGGTGGACCCCCAGTATAAATAAGTTGTATAACAAAAACAATCCTGTCCAAAAATAGGAAGGGCTATGCCCAAAAGGCAAAAAAAAAAAAAAAACTCCCTCATCAGTCTCAACAAACAACTCTGGGGACTAATCAAGACCACCAAAGCCTACTTTGAGGTAAAAATAAAATAGTCTCCTAGGCCAAGGATAATCAGAAAGGATTTTTCAAGTATGTATGCAGCCTTTAGGGGAACATCCAACAGTGTACTGAACGAATAGTAAATGAAGCTCCTTATACTGGAGGATATGAAAAATCTGTTGGCCAATAAATTTAGCTCCAATTTCACCCCCTCCCCCATTACCACCAGTTAGCCACCAGGAAAGGCCCTCTACCATTTCTTTAACTATCACTAAAGAACAAGTCCTAACTGCAGTCCCCATAGCTAAAACCACTGCATCAATGGGGTCTGATAATATTCCAGTATGCCAACCTAAATAGCTTGAAACACAACCTGTCAGGCTCACTAGAATCTCTTTTCAACCACAGCCTCCTGATGGTCTTCATCCCTAGGGAATGTAGTCTGAAAGTAACACAGAGAAATCTGAAAGATGCCAGCCAGGGATTTCATCTGAGTCAAGCCAAGGCGAGAAAGAGATTTAACTACATGAATCAAAAAAGACAAAATGTGCTGTTGTGGAATACAGGGGGAAAGGAGGAAGGCATAGCTAAGCAAACTATTGAGGGAAGATAAGAAATAAAAAAGACAAAGGAAGACAAGCAGTGACTCTGAAGGAAATATTTCCTTTTGTTTTCACTAAGATTGAGGGTGAGGAAAAGAAGGTAAACTGTGGACTAATTTGAAAGACTAACTGGGGAGGTTAGTGAAGAAGCTAAAAGCAAAACATGAGCTGAAGGGATGGTCAAGCAGAGCTGAGTTACAAAGGAGCTACTGGTACCTAGACAGTGCAAGAAAGAAGGGACAGATCAAGTGATAGATAGGATCTTTAATGAACAGATGAAAGTGGAAAAATAATGTTTGAAATGATTGTTCAACAAATCCCTGCCTTGGCATATTGCTGATGAGTAAAATTGTAAACTGTAGGTAGTATTACTTCACAGATGTCAGATATTTGATGGACAGCATTCTACAGGACATTGACCTTCTTACGTTTATAGACATAAATGGTTGAGTAGTCCTTACCCAGTTATTAATATAAACTAAAGCAAGGATGGAACATGAAAAAATACAGCAAGCAGTTCATGGGTGAAGCATTAATATGCTTTGTATTTCCCTTCCTGTCCAGCCTCATTATTTGTTGAAATGTTTTCCTTAGATAAGGTGAAAATTTGTTCAGATATGCAGTGGTGTAATAGAATGTCTATTCCAGTTTTATGGCTATGCCAGGACAAAATAATATTCGTTGGCAAATGTCTGATTAACAGACTTGATTATTGGTTTAAATGGCTCAATAGTAAGCCAAACTAAGTAGTAAAAAAAAAAAAAAAGTCAACAAATTTACCACAATACTTTACTGAATTAAAAACAAGTGTAACCTCTAAAACAAATTTTATGTCTTGCAGGTACTTTATTGGATTAATTAGGTTACATGAAATTGAAGCAGCCAAAAGAAAATAAAGTAGCCTTGTTTTTCTCTATAGCCTAAATAATCTTATGAAGCATGCATGTGTTATGAAAGTGTAACTGTTATTGTTTTTTTGGTAAATGTTTGATATTATAGACATAGATAGGGGGCTTTAATTCCATACAAGTCAGAACATAAGTAAGCAATGAAAGGGAGAAGGCTTAGGAAGAAAATGGCAAGATATAAAGGACTGCAGGTGGTGAAAATAGTAAAAGAATGAAGGTAACTAGCATAGTGCCACAGGAGTTGGTCCCGGGATCAATGTTCTTGAATACGTTTGTTGCAACATTACATTCATGATAGACAAAAAGGATAAACCTGTCTGGAGATAACATGAGATTCTGGAGCAGTAAAACCATGGGGTGAGGGTGGTGGACATTTATTAGAGGCATGACAAAGGGATCCGCATGGGTGAAAGGTCACTACTACTGCATAGGTGAAAGGTCACTACTAAGGAGAGTTGTTGACAAAATGGAGTTTGTCAAATTAGGGCAGCAGTAACAATATGGACATAGGGGAGTGATTTATGTCTTATTAGAAGAAGAAAACATATTGCAGGCAATTCTAACTGCAATAATCAACCACCAGGAAAAGACTGAAAGAGGAAGAAGTCAAACCCAACAGTGTGATGAGCTGTACTGCTCAGATACTGATTAGGCGGTCATTTTCTCATTGTACATTGAAGACATTTCAGCTGAAACAGTACTGTCAGTTTTAAAGGATGTATAAAGAAAAGGGAAAACAATATCCCAACATGGTACAGAAGAAATTCTCCAGAACACTAACATGGATGGAATGAAATTCATGGCAGGTAAGGTTAAACAGAATAGTTTATGGTCCATTGACTACAGAAGAAAATGGAGTATTTAATTAGGCTGTATGAGATATTAACAGAAAACTGGAAAACTATTAAGCTAGAATAGTAATAAGGTAATATAGGTCATGAGTTCTTAATGAGAGAGTCACATTTCAGAATTAACAAGAATGTGTACTATTTCAATGGATAAAACAAAATCCACGTCAGCAGAACCAGCAGCAAAAAGTCCAATGTTAAGTGTTTTATTAACATCCACTTTTCGTTCAAAAAAAACTGATTTTCTTCAGATAGACATAAAAAGGTATCAAATATAAAAAACTCCTTAAATACATAATTAACAACACATGATACATTTGAATGGACCAACCAACTGGTTGAAACTCACTGACATCAATGTGTGGGAAAAAGCTGATCTCAAAACTTCTTAAAGTACTACTGCATACAACAGTCAAATCCATGGAAAATGTGTTTTAAAAACAAAACAAAGTGGAAATATGTATGAACATAATATTTAAAATGTTTAAAACCAAAAAAAACATAGTATATAAAACCTTTTTAATGACAAAAGGTAAAAAGTAAAAAATAGTAAGTGAAAAGTACTCATAATAACATTACCTCTGCATGCTTCTAAGTTTCAAAATGCAAGCTAAACTTACTCTGTCATTGAGACCTGGAAGTCTATAAGAACAGAGTTTCAGCTGGCAAATCACTTCTAGGCGCTCTAATAATAGTTGAAAAGGACCCCCCCTGATGTCAAAGGAAACCTGTCCTAACACCCTGAAAGTAAAACTATGCTGAGGGTGGTCATTAACATGTTTCGCCAAAGCATTTTCACACTTGTTTTTCCTAATACAGTATAAATGCTCATAGATTCTTTCATTAAAACCTCTGTCAGTCTTGCCCACATAAATGCTGGGCAAGACTGGCAACAAGCCAAATAAACAACTGATCGAGATTTACAGTTGAATCTACCAACAGTGGAGAAAGAAGACCTAGCAATTTTAAAGCTCAAACCAGTGGCAATATGCCTACACATGTTACAACTCTCACATTTGAAAGTGCCCTCTGTTCTAACACGAGTGTCCTTTTTTGTTTCTAATATCCGTTTGAGGTTGTCACCCCTCCTATATATAAACCTAGGCAAAGTGCCAAACTTAGCTTGTAAGGCATCATCACACAAGAAAATACTCCAGTTCTTGACAACCACCTCCTTGACTAGGTGAATCTCAGCACTGTAATTGGTGATGAAAGAGATAGAAGTGTCAACTTTCTTGCTGTCTAAAAAGACTTCAGGCATAACTGGAGATGGATGTTCTAGAGAACAACTTGTGAACGAACTACTTTGTAAAATAGGTTTATAAAACCCTTTTAGTCTGGACCTCAGTGACCAGGTCATGAATAAACTTGTCTGGGTAACCTCTATGTAGGAACACTCCCTTAATGAACTCAAATTCTTCTAAAAAGGGTTCATACCATTTTGACTACCCTCTTTTCTGGTGCCCAGGATGGGCACTGGTGAAGTGTAACATGGTATTAGAGTAAGAACTCTTCCGAAATGTTTTAGCCTTAAAGCTACCAGCAGAAATGTCTTTATATAAGTCTACATCCAGATAAGAAATTCTAGAATCAGACTCTACAAATGTGAACTTCAAAAAAGACGTGCTGGAGTTGAGATAGTCCATGAAGGTTCTCACATCATTAACTGAACCTTCCGTCAGTATAAAGATGTCATCCAAAAATCTGGTGTAAAAATCAATTTTGAACTGACCGTTGTAATTGCCAAGCACATATCTGTGTTCCCATTCGGCCATAACCATATTGGCAAAACTGGCCCCTACTGGTGAGCCCATGGCTACACCGGTCTTCTGTAAATATATCTTTCCCCCAAATGTTACAAAGTTGTACCTCAAAATGACATCTAACAATTCCTGTACCAATCTGATTTCTACACTGCTAGCATTGTGGTGCAATAAACGGTCAGTGACCCAGTCTATCCCTGTAGCATGAGGAATAGACGTATAGAGGTCTTTTACGTCTATTGTCAAAAATCTATGGCTTCTCTTGAATTCTAAAGCACCTATGGATTTCAAAAAAGCCCAAGAATCTTTACAAATGTGTGTTTCCTTTTCAACATATTTTTTCAATATGTTGTCCACATACTTGGCTATCGGGTAAGTGATAGAACCCCTAGCGTTAACCAATAGCCTCATGGGGGGTTGTACACATCTTTATGGATCTTGGGCAATCCTGTTGGAATCTAAACAGTCAAATATTTCAACACATCTTGTTCTATAACATTTTCTAAAAACAGGTCATTCAAGAAAACATGGATGCACCTATACGCTGCATTCAATTCATTAATGCTAGATAGTGTATAAGCATCCTGCAATAACATGTGGATGAGGCAGTTTTCATAATGACAAGTGTCCATTAATACTAAACCACCCCCCTTGTCCGGTTTAAGGATCCTGACAGGTAAACCTTTTAAAGTATCCAACAAGTCTACTTTGTCATCAGACAAGTTTTTGCTCGCAAATGTCCTAGAACAGTTAACCAAGTTTCTAATTTCAGTGTCACACAAGTGTTCAAATAAAAAATGTATAGGATGGATAGGGGGGTTGAATGTACTTGGGACTCTCAAGTTTTTTTGTCTAAAGCAGTGTTACCAAAAATTGACAATAAATTCAACCTACGTATAAACAACTTCAAATCAAGTAGTGTGTATGCTAAGTTAAAATGCCTCCATGGAACAAAGGTAAGACCTTTTGAAAATAAATCAGACATCTCCATAGTAATTGTAAAACTCGAGTAGTTATAAACAAAAAAAATCTCAAAAACTGTTACTGATGATGTCAGGATTTGTCCTTCTTGTTACTTCTGAAAAGGCTTCTTGCTGTTGTTCCTGTAATTGCTCCTCGTGTTGTAAAACCTCTGGTGGTTCTGTCCCCAGTTCGAGGACGAGAAATCTCCTCATCCCTACCACCATCAGTTACAACATTTTATGTAGGAACAACATCCTCCACACCCTCTCCGGTGACCGGCCTACTGGAGCTAGCTGTCTGCCTCATAACCCCATTGGTTATGTTAATAGGAGCACCTAGACTGTCGCCAACACTCTGAGAATCGGGGGGTGGATATGCAGTTAGTTTGTTGTATGCATCTATGTCTCTTTTCAGTTTTTTTCATTTTCATCTCCATGTTACGAGATATCTGTTGGTCTATAGTCGAGGAAATTTGTTTATATTCATAATTATACCTGTAGAAAAGAAGGTTTTCCCTGGAATCCAACAGTCCACAACCGAAAAGAAAACCAAATATATCCAAGGAAAGGCAGGATCCAAGCACAGTTCAATACTCTTTATTTAAACAGAATGAAAAGTGGGTTGAGCGCTTTCATCTAGGTACAAAGACTTCTTCAGAATATAATTGACTGAATCACACTCTCTTTTATACACAAAAAGCCCACCTTTTAGAAAAATCATTCAATTAACTACCCAATTAAGACTAAATAAATTGGTAACTAACTTTATATCGCCCTTATTCATAAAAAATACTAAATACAAAAATATGGTTACTATGTTCTTTCACTAACCTTATCAATACAATTGTAGTGAATCCCAAAAAATAAAATAATCACAATTATATAACTAAAAACTTGCATAAATCCTTCTCACTGTCAAATAATGGATACAATCAAATTTGTACCAAACATAACCTTATCAGTGTAAAATATTGTCTATGTTAAAAGCATAATTTTACATTACAATCAATAATCCAATAACATATTTTAACAATAAAAATATGAGTGTGTAATCATATATAAAATAATTAAATACATAATAAGAATGTATTAGAAGTATAAAAATGTAAAAATAAACACTATGACATATGTCCTCCTAGTGTACTAGGTTCTTACTAAAGGTTTGGTGGGGATGACTTCGTTAAGACCAGGGGGACTAGCTGCATTAAGCCGAATCTGCCATTTGATTTCCTTTTCACCTACCACAGCTTTGATGCCCCCCCCCCCTAGGGTTAGGTAGTACTGCTTCTAAAATGGCAAAATTGAAGCCAATACATCCTTGGCTGTTGGCTAAATGACGGTACAGTGCATTGTTGACAACTAGTTTCTTAATATAATAGATGTGATCATAAATCCTATTTTTTAGCCGACGGTCTGTCTTCCCCACATAATAACTCGAACAGGAGCTACATAAGGCCAAATAAATCAAGTGTTATGTCTGGCAGTTACCATAGCCAAATCTAACCTTACTACTAATGTAATTGTTCAAAGTAATAGTTTCCTCTTCAAAAATATACCTGCAAAAATTGCAATGCCCACATTTCCTAGTTCCTGTTCTATTGGACGTCCCTTTCGTTTTATAATTAGATTTTACTTCAATAATTCTTTTCAAATTGGTCCCCATTTTATACACAAACTGGGGTCTGTTAGATATTTTACCTTTAATTACATCATAACTTGTTAGTATATTCCAATTAGATGTAATTATTTCCTTGACTTCCTTAGTATGTTTACCGTATTTCAAGATACAGGCCTTCATATAATTATCGTCCTTACCATCTCTATTTGTATTGTTGAAACTTTGTCTCCTATTAGTAGTCTGCAATCCTACACCCAAAAGTGGGGGGTATTTCTTACCCCATTCTTTAGAGACGTATTGAATTACATCATTGATCATGTGAATGGGATATCCTTTGTCCCTAAATAACTGACCAATGAATTCCAGTTCACTCAACATACTATCTTTCTCTGATGTCATTCTGGCAGCTCTGATACACTGTCCTTTTACTATGCTGTGTTTGGTGGAATATGAATGTGCACTATCGAAGTGTAAATATCCATTACTGAATGTGTCCTTCCTGAAGATCTTCGATTGAAAAGAATGACCGTCATTGTATATGTAAACATCTAAATAATTGATCCCCTCAGTGTTATAACTAGTAGTTTGATTCATAAAATCAATGAACTTTTTAAGCATAGCTACATCTCCCTCCCACAGAACAAAGATGTCATCCAGGTACCTGACATAAGATTTGAGATGTTGTATCAAAGGAGAGTGCAGAATGAATTCCTCCTCCCAGTCAAGTAGTACTAAATTCGCGTACATGGGGGCACAAGCTGCCCCCATGGCCACACCAGTAGTTTGTCTGTAATACTCCCCTTCATAGTATATATAATTGTGGTCAAGTACAATATCTAAGAATTCTGTGAGTAGGGAGATGGCATCTTGATCCAGTCCACTGTGTTTACGTAAACTATTGTTGAATCTAGAAATACCTTCTTCCTTGGGAATGCACGAAAAGAGATCCTTGATATCAATAGTAACAAATATGAGACTAGGGCTCCAAATATCTTGCTTAAATATTCCTAAGAATTCCCAGGAATCTTTCATTATGTGGGCTATTGAACTGTACATGTGTTTGAGTCTATAATCTATAACCTTACCAAAAGGGAATGCCTTACTTAGGCTCCTAGAAATAATAGGCCTAAAGGGTGGATCCATGGGGTTCTTGTGAACTTTCGGGATCCCTGTGATAGTTGCCAAAATAGGAAATTCTACTTTTAGAAATCTATACATGTCTTCACTAATTCGATCTTCCAATAAGTACTCCTCTAGGTATAAATCAATTCTACGGTGCGCTATATTCACCTGATTGAGGGAAGAAACCTCATAGTATATGGAATTGTTAAGAAGGTCAAAAATCTTACTAGTGTATTTTTCTTGATCATATAACACTATTCCTCCCCCCTTGGCGGCTGACATAATCCTAATGTTTTGTTCACATAAGGAATCAATCACAGTATGAGCTTGTTTCTTCATGATGTAATTTGTCCTATTGTGTTTGTGTTTGTTGTATAGGTCATACAATTGGGTGTTAATCACCTTTTCAAAAGAACCCAAAGTTTTGTGCATAGGTGGAGTGAAAGTGCTTTTCTTTCTTAAACCCCCAGTGGGTGGCTGCTGTAGAGGACTATTATGGAAAAACACCCCAAGATTGACCTTTCTAAGAAATAATTTGACCTCAATCAAAGTATCTGTTAGATCAAATGACTTGTCCGGAATAAATTTCATACCTTTAGAAAAAACATTAAATAACTCAGGTTGAACTTCATAAGAGCTGTAATTATAAATTTTAACTTCGCCACTAGTATATATAGTGCTCTCTGATGACAATGCAGGGGTATTGTGTAAAGTATCCTTCTGAAATATGTCATGTACATGACTTTGAGAGTAATAAACACTGACATCAACATGATGTCTTAACAATTCCTGTGTTTGTTCCACTTGTTCTGACCCCTCTTGTTCCGACCTGCAGGCTGCCAGTTGTTGTATTCCCTCCCCTCTTCTAAAAAATCATCCTCTTGGTGATGATAGTTTGTTGCATCTTGTCTCCTAACATAAACAGCCTCCTTGTTAGTCTCCCTCTCCTGTCTGGGATTCCATCTGTACACTGTCCCTTTCTCATATTGGTACATGTCCCTGAGAAATTTCTTGCTTTTCCTTTCAAATGCTTTCTTACAGTTGTTTTCAGCATAATCAAATTGTTTAACATAAAGCTTCTCCCATTGGGGAAACAGCAAATCTTTAGTAATGGATTTGTTCATACATTCAACCTCATTGAGCAATGTACTGAGTTTCGAGTCATTGCATGACATAATAAATTCCATAAACTGTTTCCCAAAGCTATTAAACATGTCATTACAAATTTTAATATTCTCAGCATTCATATCAACCCCTATGGGTTGCTTGAAAAATCTTAAACCCATCGGAACTATGCCACTGTCTATACATTTACACAAATACAGGTTATCCACTTGTAGTATATTAATTTTATTAAGCTTATTCCCAAAATTGTAAATCATGTCCTTTAAGGTACAATTATGTCCCTCTTTGATTATACATTTGTCTTTGGATTTGTCCGTTCTGCTAGTAGCAGTCAAGGGAAGTGCTGACAATTTGGTAGAAGAAGTTCTTGGAGCTGATTCAGCTCCTGTGGCGACAACTCACACCAGTGATGGGTCGAATGACCGTGAGGACAGTGGAAGTTCCACCTCAACTGTTTCAAGGGTTCCTGTACATCCTAGACCTACCCAGGACCAGTTCATCTCTGAGCTGAAATGGAGACCCACTTAATGTTACATCTTGGTTGAATGAGTAACTCCCAGTTTTCGAGAATAGGAACGGGTTTGCGTCCAGTGACACAGGGACACCAGAAGCTCCTTTAGTGGACTTTTTGAAGACCTTGGACCACAAATCTTTAAAGGTAAAGAAGCTTCAGTTAGAGATTTCCTATTTCAATGAATGTAAAAAAGTGGGGGTTGTGCCAAAGGGACTGAGAGCTGGTTCAGAGTTCCACAGTGAGCTGATCAGTTTGTTTGATAGACATGGACATGAGTTAATGGATTTAATGGCTAAATTCTATCAGAAATTCATAGACCAGTTGAGTGGTGAAATTGAAATTTTGGACACTAATATCAAGTCACATGTAGATTTCAACAGGTATAATTATGAGTATAAACAAATGTTCTCGACTATAGACCAACAGATATCTCGTAACATGGAGATGAAAATGAAAAAACTGAAAAGAGACATAGATGCATATAACAAACTAACTGCATACTCCCCCCCCCCCCCATTCTCAGAGTGTTGGCGACAGTCTAGGTGCTCCTATTAACCTAACCAATGGGGTTATGAGGCAGACAGCTAGTTCCAGTAGGCCAGTCACCGGAGAGGGTGTGGAGGATGTTGTTCCTACAGAAAATTTTGTAACTGATGGTGGTAGGGATGAGGAGATTTCGGACAGAACCACCAGAGGTTTTACAACATGAGGAGCCATTACAGGAACAACAGCAAGAAGCCTTTTCAGAAGTAACAAGAAGGACAAATCCTTACATCATCAGTAACAGTTTTGGAAACTTTTTTGTTTATAACTACTCGAGTTTTACAATTACTATGGAGATGTCTGATTTATTTTCAGAAGGTCTTACCTTTGTTCCATGGAGACATTTTAACTTAGCATACACACTACTTGATTTGAAGTTGTTTATACGTAGGTTGAATTTATTGTCAGTTTTTGGTAACACTGCTTTAGACAAAAAAACTTTGAGAGTCCCAAGTACATTCAACCCCCCTATCCATCCTTTACTTTTTTTATTTGAACACTTGTGTGAAACTGAAATTAGAAACTTGGTTAACTGTTCTAGGACATTTGCGAACAAAAACTTGTCTGATGACGAAGTAGACTTGTTGGATTCTTTAAAAGGTTTACCTGTCAGGATCCTTAAACCGGACAAGGGGGGGTGGTTTAGTATTAATGGACACTTGTCATTATGAAAACTGCCTCATACACATGTTATTGCAGGATGCTTATACACTATCTAGCATTAATGAATTGAATGCAGCGTATAGGTGCAGCCATGTTTTCTTGAATGACCTGTTTTTAGAAAATGTTATAGAACAAGATGTGTTGAAATATTTGACTGTTTCATTCCCTAAGATTCCAACAGTTTTCGGATTGCCCAAGATCCATAAAGATGATGAGGCTATTGGTTTTCTATCACTACCCGATAGCCAAGTATGTGGACAACATATTGAAAAATATGTTGAAAAGAACATTTGTAAAGATTCTCTATTCCTCATGCTACAGGGATAGACTGGGTCACTGACGTTTATTGCACCACAATGCTAGCAGTGTAGAAATCAGATTGGTGCAGGAATTGTTAGATGTCATTTTGAGGTACAACTTTGTAACATTTGATGGACTCACCAGTAGGGGCCAGTTTGCCAATATGGTTATGGCCAAATGGGAACACAGATATGTGATTGGCAATGACTTTACACCAGATTTTTGGATGACATCTTTATACTGATCGAAGGTTCAGTTAATGATGTGAGAACCTTCATGGACTATCTCAACGAAGTTCACATTTGTAGAGTCTGATTCTAGAATTTTTTATCTGGAAGTATACTTATATAAAGACATTTCTGCTGGTAGCTTTAAGGCTAAAATATTTCGGAAGAGTTCTTACTCTAATACCATGTTACACACTCTAGTGTGCATCTTGCCAGAAGAAAAAAGGGTAGTAGGGGGGCAACTTAGGCGCTGCTCGAATGGTAACCGACGATTAACCCTTTTTAGAAGAATGTGAGTTCATTAAGGGATTGTTCCTATATAGAGGTTACCCAGACAAGTTTATTCATGACCTGGTCACTGAGGTCCAGACTAAAAGGTGTTTATAAACCTATTTTACAAAGTAGTTCGTTCACAAGTTGTTCTCTAGAACATCCATCTCCAGTAATGCCTGAAGTCTTTTTAGACAGCAAGAAAGTTGACACTTCTATCTCTTTCATCACCAATTACAGTGCTGAGATTCACCTAGTCAAGGAGGTGGTTGTCAAGAACTGCAGTATTTTCTTGTGTGATGATGCCTAAGTTTGGCACTTTGCCTAGGTTTATATATATAGAAGGTGACAACCTCAAGCGGATATTAGAAACAAAAAGGACACTCGTGTTAGAACAGAGGAACTTTCAAATGTGAGAGTTGTAACATGTAGCTTTAAAATTGCTGGGACTTCTTTCTCCACTGTTGGTAGATTCAACTGTAAATCTTGATCGGTTGTTTATTTTTTTTTTTGCAGTCTTGCCCAGCATTTTATGTGGAAAGCACCTATGAGCATTTATACTGTATTAGGAAAAACAAGTGTGAAAATGCTTTAGGCATGTTAATGACCACCCTCAGCATAGTTTTACTTTTAGGGTGTTAGGACAGGTTTCCTTTGACATCAGTGGGGTCCTTTTCAACTATTATTAGAGCCTAGAAGTGATTTGGCAGCTGAAACTCTGTTCTTATAGACTATTTTGAAACTTAGAAGCATGCAGAGGTAATGTTATTATGATACTTTTTCACTTACTATTTTTACTTTCTACCTTTTGTCATTAAAGGTTTTATATACTATGTTTTGGTTTTAAACATTTTAAATATTATATTCATACATATTTCCACTTTGTTTTGTTTTTACAACATTTTGGATTTTGACTGTGTTATGCAGTAGTACTTTAAGAAGTTTTGAGATCGAGTTTCAACCAGTTGGTTGGTCCATTCAAATGTATCATGTGTTGTTAATTGTATATTTAAGGAGTTTTTTTAGATTTGCTATCTTTTGATGTCTGTCTGAAGAAGTTCAGTTTTTTTGAACGAAAAGTGGATGTTAATAAAACACTTAACATTGGACTTTATTTTGTTTTATCTATTTCAGTTTGTTTTAATTTTTCTGTTGCTACTATTTCAATGGAGCAGTAGAGAATAGAGCAATTTTTATTTCTTTTGCAGCGGCATAGGATAAAATCTAGGGAAAAAGGGAATAAATACATGTGTGGTATTCACTGCAACAGTTGCCTGGTAGAGACAGACCATCAGAGTAGTTTTGCCAGCTTAAATATGCAAGGCAGAAGTACTTGCGTATTGTAAAAGCTTAAAATGCATGCATTTTTGACATTGTTCATTAAGCTTGCAAACCGTATGATTTCATCACTGATGGATCTATATGTACAGGAAGAGCTTAATAGTAATGAACTCAACAATAGTTTCATGAAGACATATACAAAGCTGTACTGCATGACAATTTGCAAAGTCATATTAGCAGTTAATGTTGTCATGCCAGTGTTGCAGAGAAAAGAAAACAGTTCATGTTGTCTTTCTTTAAGGACACTGTCCAAAGCTGACATTATTAGCTGGAGTCAGTAACAAACTAACAGGTCTGTTCCTTTTTCTCATGGTGTGTTTGATGGTAACAGGAATGACATTCTCTAGGGCACAGAGGGGTGGCAATGTCTAACTTTTTAACCATGCAGGCATACATCAGGTAATGCACGTACAGAAGTGTGTGCTCATGACTTTAGTGCCACAATGGCCATGACATCCATTGTAGACGAAAACAGAGTGATGACAGCAGCTATGGCACACCCATCAGTCTTCCGGATGACTGGCAATGGCCAGAGAGCTAAGAATAGACACCAAGATGGTCTGTGGTGGCCCCTGGCTGCTGATTTCACCCTATTTACTGTGTATAGCAGTATGTAGAAAACGTCTCGATTTGTAAATGTAGAACAACAGTGGCATACTATGGGGAGGGCAATGATAAGATCCATTCATGAAAATATTCTGAAGGTGGGACTTTAAAAATACAGGCATTCACTGGGTGACCCCGTCAATATGTAGGACCATAGAATAATGCTAAGTCCAAAAATGGGTAAAAATGAGGAGCTGTTGGTAAGCTGGTGTCTAAGGCAGTGGAACGATTGTTGCATGTTACTTAATCTAAAAATAAAACATGTAGGACAGCATAAAAAAATAAAAAGGTGGTGCTGAAATGTTTTGGTCTACTTTGTTATACAGTAAAGTAGCAGAAATATGATGAGTCTGGTACCATATATATAGACATGAATGCAGCTAGGAGTGCCGACTGAAAAACATTAAGAGCTAAACAGAATATCTGTTCTGAAGTTAACTGCTTTAACAGCATTCTTAATACATGAGGTACAGAACATAGAGATCTGTGCAGTGTAATATTCATATCTGTGAGCAGTAATTTGAAAGCTGTACTTTGCTTGATATTGTCACTTTTAATTTTATATTCGCATAGTCTTCAGTGTGATATATTTGCCCCATACACACACAGACACAAACACACATACACATGCACACATATGCATACGAACAATAAACAGCCACACACACACATGCACACACACACACACACACACACACACACACACACACACACACACACACACACACACACACACACACACATATGCATACAAACACAGACATACACACACTTTAAGTCTTAAATCTTCACATATCTGCTACCTCTTCTCTAATTTAACAGGTAAGCATACACATTGTGATTCAAACTTCTTTCGCAATGCATAGCTGAAACATTTCATCAAATTTCTGCAAATAATCCTCTGGTGTTGCTAGGCAACTAGAACAAAATGAAATAAATGGCAACATTTGGCACACTTTGTACAGCCTTTTCACTGTTCTCTAGATGTAGCAGGGGAGATAACATTCCAAAATGGGAATGGTTAAATGTAAACACAGCTTTGTAAGTATTTATGGTTGGTCATTTCTTACAGTGATTAGCCAAAACCATTTGTTTACAAACATGATTCATGCATAACTTACAAAGTACTTAACCCTGCTGATAATCCAATAAAGTCTTCCACTAAAGATCAAGGTATTGCTCCAAAGGAAAAAAAAACATTATTAATTGTTTGCAATTACATCCCTATACAATATAATGCTCCCATCAAGTTTTAATAGACACCGCAGAAGCAGTTCCTTCTGAATGGTTAATGGGAGTAACTGATTTTCTGTTTTGCCACCCGTTTATTTCTTCTTTTGCCTTTGTGTGTGTAACAAAAAGAACTGATCTGGGTCAAAGATAAAAAGTGTTGTTGGCAGCAGTAACTCTTGGTGAAGAAACATTTCCTTTTCTATTTTGTTTACCATGGCTGCCTGTTGACCACCATACCCTCTCCCAGGCTATAGGCCCATTCATTTCAGAGCAGACCAAGAGAGACAAATATTCAGGCAGCCATCAGGGGCAGCTTGGATTTTTTTCTGTATGTTGCCCCATCATCTGCATGCACCTAGTGACACACAGGGAAAGGGACATGCAATCAGCTGCAGGGAAGGGTATCTCTTCACATCTGGATGAGGAATTTAATCTCAGAAATGTCTGCCCCTCCCACTGAAGCCAGAGTGTTACATTCCCCTGCCTCAACCAGGGATATTGCACCACTAACTTTGCACTCAAGTGTAAGCATCTCTCCTCCCCTCCCCAAGTCCCCAGGAGAGATGGTAAAGGAATACATCTTTACCCCACCCAGCCTGGCTCTTTAGGTTTTGGGAGCACTTATCCAATCGAGTTGCCTGGGTTGCAATCAGGACTCCATCTTTTTGTGCCACAGAACCAGAAAAAAAAATCTTTATTTGGAAGTGATTCAGGATAGGTTGGGTTGCTTGTCCTATAACTTACTATCTTAGGCATAATATTTTATTTGGTATTTCATCTTGGTACGACTATATCTGATTTAGGGTAGAGCAGGTTTCATTCATTGAGTATTAAGATGCTTAGCTTGCATTGCAAGTCTTCATTCTTCAATCAATGGAGAATAGCAATTTGAGATCTCACTTTACAGGAGCCCTAATGTCATTTCTTCGCCGGTTCCTTTTTGAAACCACTGCTTTTGTCTAATATGAGCCAGTCACAGACTGCAACAGGGCTGTGACATTCTCTTTGGATTTTGCAGTCTGAAATCATACGCTCTACATTCACCAGGTGTTATGACAGACCTAGCTTGATAATGAGACCTGTGATCTCTGGAGAACTGGAGGAAGGTCTGAGCAGAACTGGAGATTAACTGCAAAGACTTGTTGGGTGTTATGAGTTTTATCTGACAGAGATCTTCCAAAAAATACAGCTTGTTCATCTAGAGGATGTCACAGAGTATCAAATGGCACTGACATTTCAGGCATTGTTAAGATTTTTTTTACCTGAGGAATCTGAATTTGTCATTCGGTTCTTATCATTTATGCTGTCTTGTCTTAGGTGAGGATGCATGATAGTGTGAATGATATGCAGAAGGGTTTTCTGGGCTTTACTATCAAAATGACGAGTGTAGGTTCGGCGAACATGGAATGTCGAATATTAGTTAGCTGAATCCTATGTTGCCGAACCTACATGTTTTCAAGTCTCCAGTTCAGTGAATGCACTATGCATTCGCACATATGTGGTCAACCTTAGGATTAGAAATTCCAGTACAGTGAGGATTGGGAAATTTACCCCACTGTAGTGCAATCTCAGAGATGGAATATATAATTTGCAGGGGGTGTGAGGGTACATACTGCTGAAAAGTATAACTTCCATTGGTGTTCTCAAAGGTGCGGGGGAAGGAGTATGTAAAATAATGCCAAATTCAAATATTCGTTATTACATTCAACATGCTGACTTTGTTCCTCTGCAGTTTTCAGTGTTGTGAGGCACACAAGAAAACAAAATTCATTTTGTCATTCACAATTTTGATAGTAAACCATTTTCTGGTGCAAATGGTGAGGCTGTCTTATACTGATGAAATACGTTCTATTTCATGTCATTTTCCAGGGTCATGTCTTTAGTTTCAGCTTTGTGTCAATTCACCTATGAAGTGAACTTATATCTGATATGAATTAAAACATTTTTGGCTTGTATGATGCATGCATTTTTTGTAAGTCCTATACTACCTGAGAAAATACATTTTACAACTTCCAAAGAGATCCATAAACATATAGAGAGTAATACTTCCATACAACAATGATTATATTAATTAGTGATAAGGGGCATTTACCATCCTTGAAGAATACAGGCACTTACCGTACAAGTATTTTTCTTTCACTTGCTGAACAAGCACTGTATGTGTAAACCTTGCACAAGGTAGACTGGAAGGTTTAGGTGACTTCCTATTTGCATGGTGTTATTATAATTAATGTAATGGTTCCTTGAAGAATTAACAAGAAAGACTTCATTTGTTTTAATGAGTAATATTTCTAGAATTAATGGCACTGGTTTAGCATGCACAGTTACAATGGTATTTTAAGTGCTGATGAGAAGGAAACTACTCAGGGATAAGTAGAGGTTAATTAACATAAAAAGTTAATTAATATACAGAGCTATTGACACACAGAAGGGTATGTGATGTCATCCAAACATTTGAGAGGACAGGGACAAGTAATAACTAACTTTAAAAAAATTTTGAAACAACTTCTACAATTTGCTGTTTACAGCACACCTTCTATCATCAAAAAGTGGAACACTTACAAACAGCTTAATAACAACTTCTCCTAGGAAGCTCACAGAATAGTTAAAAATGTGTTATTTTATACTTGTACATGGTTATTTTGTGGAACTAAATTGATTCAGTATTATTTACAATAGATAGTAGCTAAAAACATTTTTAACAATGAATGTGTGACAGACATCTGTAATGTAGAATAATGAGGAACACGGTCTTTTTAAGGCTCAAAATGTGTACCGTTCCTCATAATGGGATACACTATGGTTTACAGTTTAGTATAAAGAAATGGAATTTTCATTTTAAATGCTGCCCTTTAAAATGAAACTTGATTTGGTAATAACTGAATTGACAAGAAACCCGATGTACTGCATGGAATGCAATTATGTTCTAAAATTTGGGAAAAGATAAACTTGTTAATCACGACTCCAGTGTGACAGCCAATCATAGCAGTACTTAGAGGTGCTAAACAAAAGCTCGCTAAGGACATTGTATGCACTATTAAGATCAGGCCTCACACTAGGACCAAAGAGCATATAGTGCCAGCTAGCAAAGAACATCAGCAAAAGGCTTTTAAAAGCTCTTAGAACCTCAGTCTCCTACAGTTAACAAACAGAATGTCTGGTAGAATGAAGGATGATAAACAGCTTTTAAAAGTTGTTTCACCTTCAGCAAGACAGGCACTTCATTTCTGCCTGCTATACCCCACAACTGCTCCTAATTTTGCAGAATCTCCCTAATTGTGCCCCATATTTTATTCCAGTCCTCATTTTGATTTTCTGGTATATCATTAAGGATAACATTCAGTAAGTAATGCCATTTATTAGTTTTATAATTTTTATTCATGAGAAAATGCATGTTGATGTAAAACATGTTGTTCTATTAACTTTTTATGTGAATTGTTCCTGATGTTGACTGCCTATCCCCCCATTATTTTTCAGTTTGACCTGAATTCTTAAGCAAAGAAATTGAGAGGTATACTCCTGCCAGTGAGATGTCACTTAAGTGCTTTACCAACTACCAAAGCCTGTAAAACACTTTGTGCTCTAACACCTTTCTTTCTCTCTCTCTTCTTGTTTGTTTGTTTGTTTGTTTGTTTGTTTGCAACTGGTAGTACATGAACTACAAAGAATTAAGAATGGTCCTTCAGTCATAACCTTGTATTATGTGCTCCTGACACGGATGCATTCATGTCTTTTTCACATAATAAGCAATTTATGATTGAAGACTTGATTGTGACCTTCTATAGTTTTAAAATAAAGTTTATGCTCACAACATATGTAAAAAGGATGGATAATTTCAGAGAATTTGTCAGAATATCTGTTCAGATTTTAAGAATATATAAAACTAATCAAGAGATTTTCATAAAGACAGTACACGGCAGTACCTGATGTATGTGTGTCGCTTAAAAAAGTATGCTGCAGAAAAAGGAAATCAGGAAGCTATACTCATATTGCACTGACAAAAGAAAGCCAAAATAATCAGTTTTAGAAGAACATCTATTATGCATCATACCAACAATATAAATAATTAGAATCCAAATGTAGGGGGCAGTAGTTTTTTTGCATAAATCATACTGCAGACAAAATTGCTATTTCACGTCTGGTCGCAGAAGTACTGTGAGAAGTCTGGCAAAATATATACATACATATTTTTTAACAAATAAGGGCTATGTATAAGAAAACAAGCCATGTGCTCTGAGCATACAGAAAACATCAAACAGATATTTTCTCCAGGATGCAGTGATCTTTCTTTTTGACATTTACACTAAGGCAACAGGGGGGCAGAGCCTGTTGCCTGGCTTGTACATTTCCTACAAAGAAAACCTGTCCTTAGCATTTTCATCTCATGTCTTTTCCCAGCTGGAAGAAGTACATAGGACATATCACCGGCATGAGTGCAGAATTCATAAAATACAGATATGTGCCTTATTATATATTAAAAAGAAATGAAAGCTTTAGTCTGCGATTTTAGTGACTTTAGTGCTCACTGGAGGGAAATGAGAAATACAGTATACTGCAGGTTTAGAGTTGTCAAATAACATTATTTCTGTGTTTAATAATGCATTACCTGAAACTTGCATTTATATGAATGTATGTGTAAGTACGCGTGCATGCGCGTGTGTGAGTAGATATATAAAAGTGCATGTTTTGGATTGTACCCAGCATAATACTGCTGTACTACAAAGAAAACATTGGACTGTTAAAGTGTTGCAGCATGTAACTAGATAAATGAGCTGATGGAAGCACATACTAATTCCATTTTAATATTTTCTTCTTTATTTAGATACAAACCACCAATAATTATGAGTTTATGGTATACATCAACTTGGACACATGCAAACGAAGGAAAAACAAGATGTGGAGTTTGAAGACATGCATTTCACTTTATAAGGAAAAGATATTAAAAGCATGACAATGAATGTTGTGGCAGACCTTTATAGATTTATACTTGAAATTGGGAACAGATATATGAATGTGCAATTCGTCTTATAATCTGCAGACATAACAGCGATGAAATCTTAAATATGCACCAACACCAAGTACTGCCTGCAGGATAAGTCCTTTTTAACCAAGCGTTTACGTTTGTAAGGAGGAAGGGAGACAAAACATGATTTGAGCATGTATTCTTGTGAAAATTTTCTGTTTCAGTGGTAAACAGCTTAGCTAATGAAATGGTATTTCCTGATTCATGATGACACTGGAGGAGTCATTACCATTAGAGATCTTTAGCAAAGGGAAGCTCCAGATGTAATTATATTGGGGGAGGAACTCAGTAAAACTCAACAGGGTAGGTGAAATGTTAAAATAGTTCCTAGCTTACCTGTGACATTAAAAAGTATAAAACTGGTAAAGCAAAATAAATGAATGAATTATCTTAAGAATGAATTAACAAATTCAGGACAGATGCAACAAACTATGAAATCGTATGGACTGTGGCATGAAGGTCTCAAACAGCTTGAATGAAGAAAGCATTTTTGTAGCTAATACAATTCAGTGGCTGTAAAACATATTCATTTTCTTCTCAGATGAAACAATTATAGTCAAAACCATCCAGCCACTTATTTGTCTGACGTACATCTAGGACTGGAAATATATATATATATATATATATATATATATATATATATATATATATATATATATATATATATATATGCTGCATCCTAGGTTCACTCCTGTGCATACAGCACAATGGGCAATAAGTGCCCCTCAGCACTCGTTTCTGTAGCAGGTATGGGTTTTATGAGATCGGGTTGCTAACCTGAGGCTCAACCCTCTTCGGAGAGTGCACTACACATTTGCGCACACACACACTCACACCTAAGGTCAATTTAGAGTATCCAATCCACTTACTGCATATCTTTGGAATGTCAGAGGAAACCCACATGAATGAAATGAGGACATGTAAACTACACACAGAAGTCACCCCAGCTGGAGAACCTCTTGCTGTGAGGCGACAATGCTAACTGCTACACCACTGCGCCGTCCTTATATATATATATATATATATATATATATATATATATATATATATATATATATATATATATATATATATGTGTGTGTGTGTGTGTGCGTGTGTGTGTATGTATATATATATATATATATATATATATATATATATATATATATATATATGTATATAGACATATAGATATAAAAATATATAGATAGATACACACACACACACACACACACACACATATACATATATATTTGTTACTTACTTCACTTTTGTTAACAGTGTCAGTTCCAAATGGCAAGGCCCATTTTCGGTGAATATCTGTAGTGGTATTGACAAAGACAGATGCAACTTATCCAGAGCCCTTGGGAACTTCCCTTGCAATTAGTACATATTCCCCTATTCACACTAGGACTATGCAGTTTCAAGGAGTGCAGTTATGGTTCTCAAATATAAAACAGGCACTCACCCTAGAAGGAGCAACCCATTAACAATGAATTATGAGGGGACCACTGATAGGTAAAAGTAAATGAAAAATACTCTTGCTAGGTTTTTGAATTTAGGTGTTAGGCAGTAAGGCCCATATAATGCAGCAAAAATACTATGTATATATTTTATTCACTTTTGAAAGTAGGCATGATTCAAATGCATAGAGGGGAAACAATATAGCTATAGCTCAAACGTCTATAAATTGAGCCCCAATGCCTCTGGCTACCCAATGTAGAACACATACAGTGTGTGATACACCAGAACTGGTTGGCAAAAGTAATCAATATGGAAGGTGGTTGAGGAATACCACATGTGCTGCCTGTGTCTGTTACTGTACACTGTCACTAAGGGCATTATCTGTCCAATACATGTTCTGAGGACCAAAGGACAAATGTACCTGAAGCAGTATCTAGCACATAGCAATAATGCTTAAGCCTGACATAATCTACCTGGCAGAACCTTTGCAAGGATGTGTCACTGGAAATGAGCCTCACAGTTCCAAGTCTGACTTTATGTCAATCATTTACAAATGTAAAGGCCACAACCTACATAAAGCATATAGTTACAATCATGTACCATATGTAATGTGGGCAAACATATGCATGCCAGACAGAGGTATATGGTGATGTTGCCATGCTTAACCAAACCTAAATGGATACACTTACTGCACCTGTCCATAAAAGGTGCTGTGCAAATGGCATGAGAGCACAGGCTCAAGATAGTAACATACCACATGTCACATAGACTTAGGAAATGCAATCACAAACTATATTATAATATGATAAGTAAGACATTATGCCATGTATAGCAACATGCATTTGCCACAATGATACAAAAAAGAGCACAGTATATATCCAATCAATTTATTCACATAGACAAAGGTCAAACAAAATAAAGCATTGATTCAAAAATGACTGAGGTTACATGACTGTAAATAAAACAAAAATTGTTCCTACCCCTGATTGCACTTGGTTCATGCAGTCCTTGCCATTGCTGACACCTCAAATTATGAATGGCCATGGCATGTGTGGACATGTTATCCACACTATGGCCAGTCCACTGAGTTGGAGATTACAAGGAAGGCTAATGCACACATATGCCTAGAGGAACAGGTTTAGGAAAGAGTATCAGACAATGTCCTTACCCTCCTGCCAGCAAACTGTTAAGGGAGCACTTAAGCCCATGTCGCCTGAGCATACCGCCACATCCTTACAAGGTGGCATGATAATGATGACAAAGCCTGGACAGATAGAGCTTCTGACAAATCAGCCATTAAGGACCCATTCCACTATTTAATAAATCCATATCTCATCCACAATGTAGCGTTTGACCCTGGCTTAGTTGTCAGTGTAGTCTGCACGTCACTCACTGTCCAAGATTACATAGCACATGTGTCAGACAGTCTTCTCCTCCACAGCATACATGTTATGATGTACCACTTCTAAAACCTTGTGTATGTCAGAGCATGTAGAGCATCTGAGATGGTCACCAGCTATTCATGGTGCTAAAAAACAGGAAATGAAGGAAGGAAAGTATTCACCACCACATGTGATGAGGAAGCAGAACATATATGAATGCATATGCATCAACCATAAAGCAACTGTCATCCTAGCAATGCATGAGAAAAGATGCTTACAATAATTGGGGTACTTTCACAATGCTGTGCTACATTCAGCCACAAGGACACTGTATGACATGCAAGAATAGTTCCTCTGAAAGGACACAGCTATGAACATATCTGAACATTGTAACTAACTACATAGTCTATATTTTGCCCGACATTATGCTGTAATAATGCATCTGATGTGTACTATGGCTCCCTACTGAAATGCTGAAGCTTTCAATGCTGAGTCCTAAAATGCAGAAAAAAGAAGGAAAATACAGTAGCAAAGCAAAGCAAATATTGAAAATTGCTTTTCTCATTTAAATTTGTTTTTGTGGGGGACAAGCCCCCCTGAAGTGGGGTAGGGCCATTCACCCCCAATATATATATATATATATATATATATATATATATACACACACACACACACACACACACACACACACACACACACACACACACACACACACACACACACACACACTGAATTCCCAGATCACTATACCTTGGAGAAAACAGAATATTCAGAGAAATGGTAATCTTGGACTTAGTAAATGTAAGACAGCATTTTCATTCCCCCATTTTCCACATTCCAGGGTGCAGCAGTGTGTATTTCGGCACTTCTAATGGTTAATGTGTACCACAGAATCACATGGGAATGTGAAAAACATATTGTTATCCATATGCATGGACCCATGTCTATTCCACCCAGACATGGCATCTGTGCCACAAGGGTCCAGTACTGAGGTGTAGGTCTGACCAAAGTACTGTGAGATGTAACAGCGTGCAATCAAGAGAATTCACCAGTATTTATATATATATATATATATATATATATATGTGTGTGTGTGTGTATGTATATATATATATATATATATATATATATATATATATATATATATACTAACACCAAAGCATACAGCACACAGAATATACTCTAGACTTGGATGCCATATGCAGAGTAGTATCTTTGAAGCCTCATCTTAAGGCTAGAAAATTAAGATAGTTTTTAATATGTTGTTTTAAATAAATATGTATGGCGTGTGGTTAGTATACATGCCTTATTTTAAGATGTTATGTTTTGTATTTATCTGTGAGTTTTATGAGTTAGTACTGCAGCATTTATGTTAGCTATGCATTCCTTTAGACATTTTCAGCTTTGAATACATAGCTTTGAATTGCTGTTAGATTTAATTAATTGATTAATTAGTTAATTGATTTAGAGTGTTTGTTAGAGTATTTAATCCAACTCTGAATTCAGTATGGTTATGTCTGATGAAGCGGATATAGCATCCGCGAAAGCGCTCACATCTTATTGTTAATAAATACTATTTCTACATTTGGAATTACTTGTTTCTTGTGGTGGAGTTTTATCAATCTATCAACAGACTGCATTCCTTCCTTCTTGGGTTTGTTCTTTATACTATGCTTGGGATTTTTGGCTTTTTTTGAATATATATATATATATATATATGTCACTCCATGCCAAAGATGTTTACCTACACACCTCCATATCACAAGTCACAATATTATACACAACCTTTGCAATCTTCAGTCCCCATCTGTGCAGCTCACAGTAAAGAATCCAGCATCCTGTGTGTCGCACAGAATACAGCTTGCAGCCACACAGTGGCTGCTGGTGACTTCAAATTAAAGGGGGGCTGCAGGAGATGGCTGAATGGGTGGGGCCAATGGGATGGGGTGTGGCCAACTAGAAAGGGGTAGAGCTATGCTCAAAAACACAACAACTAAAACTTTAATTAAATACGCTGCCCTGGGTGCCAAGCCGTCATTACGAGAGTCCAATCAAGACAAATGAAGTGTAGAAGAAAAAATATTTCAATGCATTGGCTACATGACAGCTTACTTAATATCTAGATGGAAACAAAAAGGTTGTGAGGCATGAAAAAATAAATTACTTTTTAAATACATTACTGAAATACTAGTCAAAATCAAGTATAAAAAAAAATTTCTCCTTGCACTGCAGTTCTAATTATAACTTATATTCAGCTTTATAAAAGTACCAAGTAACATGCTGAAAGTAGAAATCTCTGTGATACCCCCACTTGTAAAAATGTTTCTTATCCAAAAAAGACCTGCTGCCTGACAACAACTATCTACTTGTTTCATGAGCAAAACATGATCAAAGTAAAAAATGAACAGCAAACAAGAAACAAGCTCAAGATAAATTGCTTAAAGGGTTACTGCACTAGTTATGGACCAGACATGATAGATTGGCATACATTGTAGTTTACAGGTAAAGCCTGCACGGATGACTGCAAATCTCCGACAAATGTAATGAGCTTCTGAAAATACTGTAATCTTGTCCTTTATTACAAATACTGTCATATGCATTTCAGTACCCAAGGCTTGTACATTATCTAGTTATGTAAATAGTCTCTTCATGGCAACAACAAAAAGGCTTTCAGTGTTGGTAATTACTTAACAGTATGCTTATTAAAAGTTACTTGCATCTTACAATCTCGGAAAAGCTTACCTGATGGTCATTAAAGCATTGCTACTTAAACACAAAGCAACAGGGCACTGCAACAGCATGCATTTTCTTAATAATAAAAAGCATAAATCAACAGTATAAAAATATGACAGAAAATCAGAACATTCTGTAAAATCAAGGACAGATGAAAAGCCACTGTTGTACTTGTGTCTACCTTGGATGGGAGAATACTCTGCACACTTGCATTGCATAACTGCTCCTTGCCTTGCTTAGACACATCCAGAGTCACTACAGGGGGGGAGTGGGGTGCAACAAGTAGGTCACAGTTTGAAATGTCTCTGGCTGATGGTGATGGCTCTGACACTCATACCTCTCAACCTCAGAGCAAGAAATCTGGGCAAAGTCATACATAAAAGTGGGACACAGGCCCAAAAATAACGACAATTTTTAAATATTGCTCTTATAAACTTAGAAAGATAATAGAATGGTAGTAGGTCTTGCATTAGTATGAATTTTCTCAAGGGTATGAAGTCTGCAACTCAAATGTCTGCCATTATTTTCTAACTTCAATCTTTAATGATTTGCTACTAATTTGGCAGAAAACCACAATTTTATGAAAAACAGAACAAAAATGTGATGCAAAAATATAAAATTGCCATACAATACAGCTGGGACCCTTTCAAAGAAGGGACACCTTTTTAATATTAGTACTGTTAACTTGAGCAGCTGACAAAATAAGAGCATCTACATGCATTTCTGAAATAAAAGTAATCTATAACTCTGATCATTACAGTTATTTATAATTGTAAACCCTCCACGTTTTCTTCCAAAATTGCCATTTTGCGGAGGGGTTATTAGGGTGAGAGCAACATTTTGAGCCACAATTGGGGACAGTTGAGAGGTTTGGATATTCCTAAGTCTATAAAGCAATTTATTTTTTAGGGAAAAAGATGCTAAGGATGAAGCTACCAGGTAACAGGAAAAGAGGAAGGCCTAAGATAAGGTTTATGGATGTGGTGAGAGAGGACATGCAGGTGGTTGGTGTGACAGAGCAAGATGCAGAGGACAGGAAGAAATGGAAACAGGTGATCTGCTGTGGCGACCCCTAATGGGAACAGCCAAAAGAAGATGATGATAAAGCGATTTATTTGCACATACCTCTCAACCTCTTAATACAGGAAATCTGGACAAGGCCAAATAAATATATTGGGGAACATGCAAACAGTACTAAAAATTGCTCTTGTATAAACTTAAGACAGTTGATGACCACAGTCTGAATCTAGAGAAGTTAACACTAGAAAGACCCAGTCTACTAGCATAGTTTGTACTTCCAGCCAAGTTAACTAAAGGTAAGAAATTCTCCTCTTCCAAGGCTGAACAGAGGTCTACCATGGTTGGCCACCATTTCATTTTAATATATTTATTAGTTAGTTGATTAAGAAGCCAGGTCCATTTTGGACTCTTTTTACCCTTTTCTGTCTCAACCAATCTAGTAGGACAATGGTAAATGGAGTACCTATAGATATATAAATATATAGATATGGGTTCACGTCAGTTGCTCGTGTTTCGGAAATCTCGAAACTCATATGGTGGAGACCATATGATCGAGTTTTCAGTAATTCGAACATCTAAAGGGGGGGATTAAATAGAGTGTGTGAGTGTTTTAGGTGAGGGATTCTGTAGGGGGCTCTGCACTCCTGCAAATTAAATATGCTAACTCCGAGATTGCCCTACATCGGGGAACAGGGAAATCTCTCATTCCGCAGTGTCTGCAGAAGCACGGAACGGGAGATTTGCCTTTTCCCCATGGTAGTGCGATATCAGAGTTAGTATATTTAATAAGGGGGTGTGGGGGTGCAGCACCCACATGGAGGGTGTAGGGAGGGGCTTTTCCCCCTGCAAAAACATCTTTAAATGTGTTTTTTTTTACTTCTGATGTTCGAGTTTCTGAAATCTCGAACATATGGTCTCGATCATATGAGTTTCAAGATTTCAGAAATTTGATCATCTGAAGTGAATCCATAGATATATATATATATATAGAGAGAGAGAGAGAGAGAGTTAAAAATAAGCAACTAACTAACATGTTTTTTGTTTTGTTTTGGAGATGAGAGGAAACTAGAGTACCCGAGGTAACAAGCTATAATTTTTTTCAGATAGAAGGAAACTGGAGTTCCATGGCATCACCTGTTTCATACCAGGCCTGCAAGTTAGTACACGTGAGAAAAAACCTTTGAACACCAATGAAAAAAAATAAACTTAATTCCAGCTGGTCCAGTTTACATAAAACCCTCACCATACAAGGAAGACATTAAGCCAATTGCAAAATAGTAGAAAACAATGCAAGCAGTTTACAAACATGGTCCTTTACCAACCATTTCCATATTGCATATATGCCCACAATAAGGATTTTCATTCTGCACAAAGGTCAAATTGATATGCCATAATCTCCTTCTCAAGCAATGTGAACTCAGTCCTGCATTTTGTTTCTAATTGCATAGTCTGTAAGAACCAAGAAACAACCACTGAAAATGAAGATTCCATGTGAAAAGCAGATAATCTCCCTACATGGCCTAACAAATATTGGGGGAAGGAGTAGAAAGTAACCAAACCTGATTCTGACTAGTTTCTGATTCTAAAAAAAAACTGTTGTTAATGTTTGCCATACTGATATATCTGAGACAGATATGTACAGAGTTTGACTGTGTTATAAAATCACTGTGGGGGAAAAAAAAGTGTTGTTTTAGTAGGGATGTCTTATATTTTGTATGTATAATTTAGCAAACAAGGCTTTACAGTGGATCCAATAGAATCCATAGAAAGCCTGAGATTCACTATATCAAGCTGTGAAGGTTTTTCAAGGCAGCCCCCAGCTATCTGACAAGTTCCACCCTCTGAAGCAAAAAAGCGCGTTAAATAAAGAGAGAGTGTTTCTGTTTTTTTTTTGTTTTTTTCAGAATTATGGGTATATTCATTAAAACACACACAGGCTCACACAAACATTAAACACACACACACACACACACACACACACACACACACACACACACACACACACACACACACATTAACTGTCTTATCTCATACTTGGTCAGAACAACACTTATACACTTCACTTCAAAGCAGGACCTAACAAGTTGAACAGATCTTTTAGCATATGCATCAAACATGTACAGAGATGAAGGAATCTTTGGTGCTACACTGCCCTAGTATAGAATAAAAAGGATTCAAAGCATATATGTGGAATGCAGCAGAAAAATGTTATGTACTTGCCATAACGTTCCATGTGAGTTGTCCCTCTTGTCTTCATTCTATACTGATGGCTTCAGAACCGATCCTCGGTTCCGACTTGGCCACTTACTAAAGCTTGCGGTCTCAAACTAGCTCATGACTCCATCCCATGATGCAATAGTGCCTACCTCAAATCTTGTTTGTTGATGAACTTATGTCAAAGCTTTACATCAAAATATATAAAGGTATATACCAAAAACTAAGCCCGAACAAGGGTCAAAGTAAGGAAAGCATATTAGTAATCTTATATTCCAGATCCTCCAGGAGCTTATGAAGGTTGGGGGTAGGAGGGTGGGATGTAAGAATGAAGATGAGAGGGACAACTCACATGGAACGTTATGGTGAGTACATAACTTCTTTATGTGAAGTTGTCCTATCTCATCTTCATTCTATACTGATGGGACAGAGTCCCAAGCACGATCTTTCCTGGGTGCCTCATGGGGGTATATTCCGCAAAACACTGGACCCAAAAGAGGCCCTGTCCCTAGAGGCTATTTCCACTTTGTAATGAGTGATAAAGATATGTGGTGTTGATCACATTGCTGCTGCACATATAGCATTTATTGATAATCTTGCTTTAAAGGCCTGAGAAGTTGACAGAGATCTGGTAGAATGTGCCCTTACTGTGGTCTTTTGTTCTATGCAAATAAAAACATAGTTGTCTGTGAACATCAAGGTGATGTAGCATGTATTTTGCCTTACTGCCATATTTAGGGAAGAAAACTGGTAGTTCAATAGATTGATTTAGATTGAACTCTGAGCATACTTTTGGCAGAAAGGAAGGGTTTGTGCATAGTGAAACCCTATCATTATGGAATACCATGTATGGGGGTTTGATTGTCAATGCTTGTAATTCTGAGACTCTTGTAGCTGATGTGATTTCTATGAGAAAGATGGTTTTCCAGGATAAAAATTTCAAGCTGCAAGATGATGCTGGTTCAAAAGGTGTGAGGGTTATGCATGATAGAACAAAATTTAGATTCCATGGTGGAAGGGGTGGTCGTATGGCTGGTCTTAGCAAATTAGTGCCTCTCAGGAAGGCTTTAGAAAGTTTATGAGATATGATATTCATTCCATCATTGCCAATATGAAAATTTCAGATTGCTGCCAATTGCACCCGAATAATTGCTTCATTAAAGAGTTTAGCCAAGAATTCAAATATAAATGCCAAGGGTGCTGAATAGGAATCAATGGAGTTTTGTAAAGCCCAGGTGGAGAATTTTTTCCATTTGCTATGATAACATTTTCTTGTAGACATCTTATGAGATGAAATTAAGATGTGTCAAACTTCTGGGGTGAAGTTGTGTAGCCTGGCTATATTGGGAACTGGAGCAGCCATGCTGCCAATTTTATGGAGTGAAGAGATGGATGCAGAGTCTCCGACGAGTGTGTCAGAAGATCTGGTACCAGGTTCAGAATCCAAGGATCTTCCAAAAGATGAGGCTTCAAGAAGGGGAACCATATTTGACGAGGCCAGTAAGGGACTATTAGATTCAAGGCCCTTCCTAAACTGCTGGCTTTCTGAAGAACTTTGGGTATCAGGGGAAGGGTGGAAATGCATAAAGGAGTCTTGGTGGCCAATCGTGTACAAGTGCATCCCTTGGGGACTCTCCGGAGGGTGGATCAGGGCAAAGTAGCTGTTGCATTTTGCATTTGTGGCTGTGACAAAAAGGTTGCAGTAAGGTTGGCCCCACCTGTGAAATATCTGTTCCACTTCTTCTTTCTTCAGGGACCACTCATGTGGCATCAGAATGTCTATGCTTAGATTGTCCGTTATCACATTGGATTTCCACAGGATATGCGTTTCTTTTAGAAAACATTGGGAGGACGTTGCCCACTGCCATACTCTCAGGGCCTCTCTACACAGGGGATAAGATCTGGTTCTGCCTTGCTTGTTTATGTACCACACTACTGACATATTGTCTGTTTGTATTGCAACTGTACCTATTAGAAGAAAATCTTGGAATCCTTGCAACATCATCAGTACTGCTCTCCTCTCTAGTACATTTATGTGCAAATCAGTCTCGTGTTCCTGTCACATGCCTTGGGCTGTTCTTCCCTGATAATGCCCCTCTCACCCTATCTGGGAAGCATCTGTGGTCACTGTGGCTATTGGGGAAGGGGGAAAAAATGGGTAGACCCAACGTCACCTGGTTGGAGTGAAGCCACCAGCATAGATCTTTCTTGCAAGTCTCTGTCAGAAGTACTGGATGGGACAGAGGCAGCTCCTGCATGGACCATTGTGAGAAAAGCATCCACTGTAGGATTCTCATGTGTAATCTTGCTAAGGGAATGACAATTATTGCTGCTGCCATCGTACCCAGAACTTTCAGGACTGTCCTCGCTGGTACCTTGGTTTTGTAGAGAAGGTCCTGGATTTGAAGGTGAAGAGTTTGAATCCCATCTGTTGGAGGCTTGGCCACCATGATTTTTGTATTTAATTATATGCCTATAAATACGATATGTTATGATGGATGGATGGATGGAATTTTGTAGTTTACTGAAATCCCTAGCTGGGCGCATAGTTGTAGGGTAGTGTCTCTTGCTTGGAGAAGTAGATGCTTGGTGGTAGCAGTTAGGAGCCAGTCGTCTAGGTATGGAAACACTCAGAATCCCAGAAGTCTCAGGTGAGCTGTAACTACTGCCATGCATTTGGTAAACACTCTGGGGGCTGCAGTGAGACCAAAGGGCAGAGCTCGAAATTGGAAATGACTGGCTCCCAGCCAAAAGTGCAGATGACTCCTGTATGGCCTGTCCATTTTGATGTGGTAGTACACATCCTAGAGGTCTACCAAACACATCCAATTGTCTTTCCCTAAAAAGGGAAGTATTGACTGTAGCGTGACCATCTGGAACTTTGTCTTTTTTACAGATTTGTTTAGTCTTCTGAGATCTAGTATGGGTCTCCAGTCTCCTGTCTTTTTCGGAACTAAAAAGAACCTTGAGTAAGTTCCAGATCTTATCTAGTCTGTGGGGACTAAATGGATGAATCTTTTTTGAAGCAACTTTTGAACTTCTAATGTTACTTGTTCCCTGTGACTGGGTGGAACATCTGGGATTTTCCTTATCTTTGGGGGTGGCATTGAAAAGGAGATTGCATACCCCCTGGATATGATTCTTCGTACCCACTTGTCTTTTTTTATGTCCAGCTATGCTTGTGGGTGCAAAGATATGCTTCCCCCAACTGCCTACAGACAGGGAGAGCCAGGACTTTTTTCAGGAGTGCTGATAGGGCTTGCAAAAGAAGGATGCTCAGTCACCCTGGTTCTGCGGACCCCCTCTGCCTCATGGGCGGCATCTTCCATTATTACCTTCTCCTCTGCTCCTGGAGGAAGGTTCACCCTGTGTGTCCTGAAAAGCCTATCTGGGATTTACAGAACCACATTTTGCTACCCTTTTGACCTTTGGGATAGGATCTAGAAGGTGTGGAAAATCGGACTCCGATGGCAGAGAAAGTCTTTACTTCTTGTTCACTCCGGGTAAGTGTTTCTTTGACTTTAGGCCCAAACAAGGATAAGCCATCAAATGGGGTATGGACAAAGTATGACTTGAAAGGTTCCACAAAATTGCACAAGCGCATCCAGGAATGTCTCCTAAGGGCAATTCCAGGACCTGCTGATCTGCTCGCTCCATTGGCAGCATAAGAGGCAAGCCTCATGGATGAGTTAACCACTGAATTAAGGATGGCCAGCTGTGAAGATACCTGATCTGCTACCCCTGCAGCTACTGTACCCTGTAGAGTATCTCTAAGCTCTTTTTGGAGATCTCTCTAAATTCTTGTGAAATGCATAAGATAATTCAGGGACATAAGAGTGAAGGCCGCTGAAGAAAACATACACTTTCCATACCTGTCCAGCATCTGTGACTCCTTATTTGGGGGATGGACAGCTGTGGAAGTCTCAGCTAACTCCTTCTTTGCAGCTGCCACCACCACCATAGCATCTATAGGGACACCTTTGGTTAAAAAAGTTTTGTCATCAGGGGAGGTGATCAATTTGTTAGGCCTCTGAGGGACAGGCTCCACAGTATCCAGAGACTCCCACGCCTTTCAGCAAACTAAGTCCATCAGTTCATCAAAAGGTGGAGACACCCAAGTGGCTGAAGGTCAAGATTAAAAAGCCTTCAGGTATATGGACTTCTTATCAAAAGGGGAAATGGACTTCCAGCCACCTCTCTGTCTAAGAATTTCCAGGATGTCTTTAAAAGAGACATCCTCAAAGGGTGACATTGGAGACCCTTCTGACTTTTCGAGGTCAGTGTCAGATATGAAGTTTGGTTTTGTGAAGGGTAAATCATGCCTGTTCAAACTGGTTGACTTCTTTGAGTCAGTCACCAGAGCTGTGGATGAAGGCAAGGTGATTCATAGAGCCTACCTTGAGCTGGCCAAGGACTTTGATACCTAACCCTCTCAGGAATCATAGAAAAACTCACTAAGCTAGGCATCAACCCTTATATCACTTGGTGGGTTGCAAACTGGCTCACAGATAGAACCCACAGTATGAAAGTAGCTGACTCCAAGTCAGACTGCTGACCAGTCATGAGTGGAGTCCTACAGGGTTCGGTCCTGGGTCCTCTCCTGTTTGGCATCTACTACTCTGAAGTCCAGGCCAACACAAATGGACTCTGGCTGACAAAGTTCACAGATGATTGCAAGTTAGGAGCCACAATCAACTCTCCAAGTAATGTTGACATCCTACAGAAAGGCCTCACTGAGACCAATGACTGGTGTCAGAACCATGGCCTTAAGCTCAATGCCAAAAAAATGTGTCGACATCCCCTTTGGAAAAAATCTGGTTCCAATGAATTACCACATCAATGGTAGTCCACTGAACACAGGAGGCATCATAAGAGATCTGGGAACACAGGTTGACAGTAACCTCTCTTTTGACCACCACATTGCCACTGTGGTCAGAAAGTCCTTCTATGTGGCACATCTCATTACTAAGGGTTTTGCATCCAGGAAGAAAGAGGTCATTGTCTCCCTCTAATCTTCCCTCATTAGGCCAATCATTGAGTACAATGCCCCATTTGGCATGTACCTCACTAGACACCTGCAACAACTGTAGAGGCCACAAAAGTACCCCACAAAGAGGATCCTAGGCCTTAAACAACTGTTCTATATGGACAGACTCAAAAAACTCCATCTGTTCTCTGTCTCATATTGCCTACTTAGAGGCGATCTCTGCTTGACTTCCAAAGTCATGTCTGACCCAACTCTTGAATAATGTTGATCCGTTCGGGTCAAGTATGAAAAAGCACAAAACAATACCCAAACAGGTCCTTCCACCCTGTAGCTGTGTTCAACAAAATAAATCCAACCGGTTTGAAAACAAAACAGGTTTAATCCAACAATAAAAAACTGGTTGAGCGCTTTCACTCGCTACATACAGCGAGCTTCATCAGAACAATTAAATTAAATGCTTTGCATACATTTATATTTAAAAATGGCGCCAAAAAACATGGCTTAAAAACAATCACTGTTAAAGTAATATTACGCAATTTTGTAAAAAAGCTTCTCAATAAAAGTGTAGCTCTGCTACTTAGATACCTACAATATAACACAATCCATATACTCAAATATAGCTAAGAATACATTTGTTCATCTTATTATGTAAGAATGTTAAACTTTAATAATGTTGTATTCGTTAAAAAATCATTCCGTGATATGCTAAAATCTAGTCTAGTAACATATTAGATTATATCATTAGTGTGAGTGGTTTGAACTGCATATCACACCCTACTATAGGTCTATTGTACCATTTGGTTGTAAATTCATTCATTTAACATCAATAGTGGTTTTGTGGACAAGTAGTCATTTAAACCAGGTGGAAAGGTGGCATCAGTAAACACTTGCCAATACAATTCTCTATAGGCTAAAGTCATGTCTGACCCAACTCTGATAGAAATACTACATCTAAAGAAATCCCAATCCCTCCACACTACATGCTCCAGAGACCTCAACCTCATTACCACAATCAACAGAAGAAGCTGGAGGGACAGGTTCATAACACAGAGACTGCCCAAGCTATGGAATAGACTTCCCATACATGTCAAGCGGAGCACATTACTGGCCCTCTTCAAGAGAAATCTTGATGAGTGGATGGAGCATAGAAAATTCACCCCAGGGATCACTCCAATGGCTCTACTCGACAGAGGCACTGAGAACTAAAGTTGGGTGGCATGATACCAGAGTAATCCTATGGGCTAGGCTTGTAAAGACTCCAGAGCCATTAGCCTAGTACACACCTATGAACCTATGAAACTATGACTTATCAGGGGACTCTACATGTTTCCTCTTGCATAACTTCTTCTGAGGGACCTCTTCAGTGGGACATTTCAGAGAGGTTTCAGAAGATAGGGTCTCACTCGATGGGGCATCCTGAGGCTTAAGATCTCTACGCTGAGGGGGGATCGTGTGTGTGGAGACAGATACCATTGCTTTCAGGGATGAAACGCTTGGGTCCAACAATGATGATGATGTCTGTGGGGACAGGATTCTTCTCATAACTTTGAAAGCCCCCTTCCCATGGCCAGAAATCCCCAGTTCCAAAGAATCGGAGGACCGCCCCCAGAACCACAGGAGTTGGCACCAAAGCAGAGATAGGAGCCGAGCTCACGTGAGCCAATGCACCGAGGGGCAAGGTTGGAGCCAAAAAGGTCTCGACTCGGCTCCCCCCCTGGACCCAACCGGCGAGTGATGGCCTCTAGATACCTCGGCCGGCTCAGAGGCAGTCAGATTGATAGGAACCGAAGAGGCTGTAATAGGTCTCAGTTCCATCAGCTCCACCAAAGTTGGCTCCAAGCATTCCAGCTCCGAAACTCGAGCTGGAATTGGAGGAGAAATGGAAGGTAAAGGCTATTATCGGTTAAGAGCTTCCCCGAGTCAGCTCCGACAACAATTTGGCTAACACCGGTGTCTTAAACTGTCTCTGCACAA